>NC_051159.1:93904345-94099078 GCF_013339745.2 Dermacentor silvarum
GGAGTGAATGGACCTGGCTTTGCCAACATTTTTATGAGCTATAGCCTTGCTTTTTTTTTTCATTTTTGTGGGCGAACCAAACTCTGCGTATCCGTTTATTCCTCGCGTAAATCACCATCAGCATGTGCTCGGGAAGTGATGCATGTGCCAAACAATTACTTACGAGAGGAGTGAATGGACCTGGCTTGGCCAACATTTTTATGAGCTATAGCCTTACTTTTTTTTTCATTTTTGTGGGCGAACCAAACTCTGCGTATCCGTTTATTCCTCGCGTAAATCACCATCAGCATGTGCTCGGGAAGTGATGCATGTGCCAAACAATTACTTACGAGAGGAGTGAATGGACCTGGCTTGGCCAACATTTTTATGAGCTATAGCCTTACTTTTTTTTTCATTTTTGTGGGCGAACCAAACTCTGCGTATCCGTTTATTCCTCGCGTAAATCACCATCAGCATGTGCTCGGGAAGTGATGCATGTGCCAAACAATTACTTACGAGAGGAGTGAATGGACCTGGCTTGGCCAACATTTTTATGAGCTATAGCCTTACTTTTTTTTTCATTTTTGTGGGCGAACCAAACTCTGCGTATCCGTTTATTCCTCGCGTAAATCACCATCAGCATGTGCTCGGGAAGTGATGCATGTGCCAAACAATTACTTACGAGAGGAGTGAATGGACCTGGCTTGGCCAACATTTTTATGAGCTATAGCCTTACTTTTTTTTTCATTTTTGTGGGCGAACCAAACTCTGCGTATCCGTTTATTCCTCGCGTAAATCACCATCAGCATGTGCTCGGGAAGTGATGCATGTGCCAAACAATTACTTACGAGAGGAGTGAATGGACCTGGCTTGGCCAACATTTTTATGAGCTATAGCCTTACTTTTTTTTTCATTTTTGTGGGCGAACCAAACTCTGCGTATCCGTTTATTCCTCGCGTAAATCACCATCAGCATGTGCTCGGGAAGTGATGCATGTGCCAAACAATTACTTACGAGAGGAGTGAATGGACCTGGCTTGGCCAACATTTTTATGAGCTATAGCCTTACTTTTTTTTTCATTTTTGTGGGCGAACCAAACTCTGCGTATCCGTTTATTCCTCGCGTAAATCACCATCAGCATGTGCTCGGGAAGTGATGCATGTGCCAAACAATTACTTACGAGAGGAGTGAATGGACCTGGCTTGGCCAACATTTTTATGAGCTATAGCCTTACTTTTTTTTTCATTTTTGTGGGCGAACCAAACTCTGCGTATCCGTTTATTCCTCGCGTAAATCACCATCAGCATGTGCTCGGGAAGTGATGCATGTGCCAAACAATTACTTACGAGAGGAGTGAATGGACCTGGCTTGGCCAACATTTTTATGAGCTATAGCCTTACTTTTTTTTTCATTTTTGTGGGCGAACCAAACTCTGCGTATCCGTTTATTCCTCGCGTAAATCACCATCAGCATGTGCTCGGGAAGTGATGCATGTGCCAAACAATTACTTACGAGAGGAGTGAATGGACCTGGCTTGGCCAACATTTTTATGAGCTATAGCCTTACTTTTTTTTTCATTTTTGTGGGCGAACCAAACTCTGCGTATCCGTTTATTCCTCGCGTAAATCACCATCAGCATGTGCTCGGGAAGTGATGCATGTGCCAAACAATTACTTACGAGAGGAGTGAATGGACCTGGCTTGGCCAACATTTTTATGAGCTATAGCCTTACTTTTTTTTTCATTTTTGTGGGCGAACCAAACTCTGCGTATCCGTTTATTCCTCGCGTAAATCACCATCAGCATGTGCTCGGGAAGTGATGCATGTGCCAAACAATTACTTACGAGAGGAGTGAATGGACCTGGCTTGGCCAACATTTTTATGAGCTATAGCCTTACTTTTTTTTTCATTTTTGTGGGCGAACCAAACTCTGCGTATCCGTTTATTCCTCGCGTAAATCACCATCAGCATGTGCTCGGGAAGTGATGCATGTGCCAAACAATTACTTACGAGAGGAGTGAATGGACCTGGCTTGGCCAACATTTTTATGAGCTATAGCCTTACTTTTTTTTTCATTTTTGTGGGCGAACCAAACTCTGCGTATCCGTTTATTCCTCGCGTAAATCACCATCAGCATGTGCTCGGGAAGTGATGCATGTGCCAAACAATTACTTACGAGAGGAGTGAATGGACCTGGCTTGGCCAACATTTTTATGAGCTATAGCCTTACTTTTTTTTTCATTTTTGTGGGCGAACCAAACTCTGCGTATCCGTTTATTCCTCGCGTAAATCACCATCAGCATGTGCTCGGGAAGTGATGCATGTGCCAAACAATTACTTACGAGAGGAGTGAATGGACCTGGCTTGGCCAACATTTTTATGAGCTATAGCCTTACTTTTTTTTTCATTTTTGTGGGCGAACCAAACTCTGCGTATCCGTTTATTCCTCGCGTAAATCACCATCAGCATGTGCTCGGGAAGTGATGCATGTGCCAAACAATTACTTACGAGAGGAGTGAATGGACCTGGCTTGGCCAACATTTTTATGAGCTATAGCCTTACTTTTTTTTCATTTTTGTGGGCGAACCAAACTCTGCGTATCCGTTTATTCCTCGCGTAAATCACCATCAGCATGTGCTCGGGAAGTGATGCATGTGCCAAACAATTACTTACGAGAGGAGTGAATGGACCTGGCTTGGCCAACATTTTTATGAGCTATAGCCTTACTTTTTTTTTCATTTTTGTGGGCGAACCAAACTCTGCGTATCCGTTTATTCCTCGCGTAAATCACCATCAGCATGTGCTCGGGAAGTGATGCATGTGCCAAACAATTACTTACGAGAGGAGTGAATGGACCTGGCTTGGCCAACATTTTTATGAGCTATAGCCTTACTTTTTTTTCATTTTTGTGGGCGAACCAAACTCTGCGTATCCGTTTATTCCTCGCGTAAATCACCATCAGCATGTGCTCGGGAAGTGATGCATGTGCCAAACAATTACTTACGAGAGGAGTGAATGGACCTGGCTTGGCCAACATTTTTATGAGCTATAGCCTTACTTTTTTTTTCATTTTTGTGGGCGAACCAAACTCTGCGTATCCGTTTATTCCTCGCGTAAATCACCATCAGCATGTGCTCGGGAAGTGATGCATGTGCCAAACAATTACTTACGAGAGGAGTGAATGGACCTGGCTTGGCCAACATTTTTATGAGCTATAGCCTTACTTTTTTTTTCATTTTTGTGGGCGAACCAAACTCTGCGTATCCGTTTATTCCTCGCGTAAATCACCATCAGCATGTGCTCGGGAAGTGATGCATGTGCCAAACAATTACTTACGAGAGGAGTGAATGGACCTGGCTTGGCCAACATTTTTATGAGCTATAGCCTTACTTTTTTTTTCATTTTTGTGGGCGAACCAAACTCTGCGTATCCGTTTATTCCTCGCGTAAATCACCATCAGCATGTGCTCGGGAAGTGATGCATGTGCCAAACAATTACTTACGAGAGGAGTGAATGGACCTGGCTTGGCCAACATTTTTATGAGCTATAGCCTTACTTTTTTTTTCATTTTTGTGGGCGAACCAAACTCTGCGTATCCGTTTATTCCTCGCGTAAATCACCATCAGCATGTGCTCGGGAAGTGATGCATGTGCCAAACAATTACTTACGAGAGGAGTGAATGGACCTGGCTTGGCCAACATTTTTATGAGCTATAGCCTTACTTTTTTTTTCATTTTTGTGGGCGAACCAAACTCTGCGTATCCGTTTATTCCTCGCGTAAATCACCATCAGCATGTGCTCGGGAAGTGATGCATGTGCCAAACAATTACTTACGAGAGGAGTGAATGGACCTGGCTTGGCCAACATTTTTATGAGCTATAGCCTTACTTTTTTTTTCATTTTTGTGGGCGAACCAAACTCTGCGTATCCGTTTATTCCTCGCGTAAATCACCATCAGCATGTGCTCGGGAAGTGATGCATGTGCCAAACAATTACTTACGAGAGGAGTGAATGGACCTGGCTTGGCCAACATTTTTATGAGCTATAGCCTTACTTTTTTTTTCATTTTTGTGGGCGAACCAAACTCTGCGTATCCGTTTATTCCTCGCGTAAATCACCATCAGCATGTGCTCGGGAAGTGATGCATGTGCCAAACAATTACTTACGAGAGGAGTGAATGGACCTGGCTTGGCCAACATTTTTATGAGCTATAGCCTTACTTTTTTTTTTCATTTTTGTGGGCGAACCAAACTCTGCGTATCCGTTTATTCCTCGCGTAAATCACCATCAGCATGTGCTCGGGAAGTGATGCATGTGCCAAACAATTACTTACGAGAGGAGTGAATGGACCTGGCTTGGCCAACATTTTTATGAGCTATAGCCTTGCTTTTTTTTTCATTTTTGTGGGCGAACCAAACTCTGCGTATCCGTTTATTCCTCGCGTAAATCACCATCAGCATGTGCTCGGGAAGTGATGCATGTGCCAAACAATTACTTACGAGAGGAGTGAATGGACCTGGCTTGGCCAACATTTTTATGAGCTATAGCCTTACTTTTTTTTTCATTTTTGTGGGCGAACCAAACTCTGCGTATCCGTTTATTCCTCGCGTAAATCACCATCAGCATGTGCTCGGGAAGTGATGCATGTGCCAAACAATTACTTACGAGAGGAGTGAATGGACCTGGCTTGGCCAACATTTTTATGAGCTATAGCCTTACTTTTTTTTTCATTTTTGTGGGCGAACCAAACTCTGCGTATCCGTTTATTCCTCGCGTAAATCACCATCAGCATGTGCTCGGGAAGTGATGCATGTGCCAAACAATTACTTACGAGAGGAGTGAATGGACCTGGCTTGGCCAACATTTTTATGAGCTATAGCCTTACTTTTTTTTTCATTTTTGTGGGCGAACCAAACTCTGCGTATCCGTTTATTCCTCGCGTAAATCACCATCAGCATGTGCTCGGGAAGTGATGCATGTGCCAAACAATTACTTACGAGAGGAGTGAATGGACCTGGCTTGGCCAACATTTTTATGAGCTATAGCCTTACTTTTTTTTTCATTTTTGTGGGCGAACCAAACTCTGCGTATCCGTTTATTCCTCGCGTAAATCACCATCAGCATGTGCTCGGGAAGTGATGCATGTGCCAAACAATTACTTACGAGAGGAGTGAATGGACCTGGCTTGGCCAACATTTTTATGAGCTATAGCCTTACTTTTTTTTTCATTTTTGTGGGCGAACCAAACTCTGCGTATCCGTTTATTCCTCGCGTAAATCACCATCAGCATGTGCTCGGGAAGTGATGCATGTGCCAAACAATTACTTACGAGAGGAGTGAATGGACCTGGCTTGGCCAACATTTTTATGAGCTATAGCCTTACTTTTTTTTTCATTTTTGTGGGCGAACCAAACTCTGCGTATCCGTTTATTCCTCGCGTAAATCACCATCAGCATGTGCTCGGGAAGTGATGCATGTGCCAAACAATTACTTACGAGAGGAGTGAATGGACCTGGCTTGGCCAACATTTTTATGAGCTATAGCCTTGCTTTTTTTTTCATTTTTGTGGGCGAACCAAACTCTGCGTATCCGTTTATTCCTCGCGTAAATCACCATCAGCATGTGCTCGGGAAGTGATGCATGTGCCAAACAATTACTTACGAGAGGAGTGAATGGACCTGGCTTGGCCAACATTTTTATGAGCTATAGCCTTACTTTTTTTTCATTTTGTGGGCGAACCAAACTCTGCGTATCCGTTTATTCCTCGCGTAAATCACCATCAGCATGTGCTCGGGAAGTGATGCATGTGCCAAACAATTACTTACGAGAGGAGTGAATGGACCTGGCTTGGCCAACATTTTTATGAGCTATAGCCTTGCTTTTTTTTTCATTTTTGTGGGCGAACCAAACTCTGCGTATCCGTTTATTCCTCGCGTAAATCACCATCAGCATGTGCTCGGGAAGTGATGCATGTGCCAAACAATTACTTACGAGAGGAGTGAATGGACCTGGCTTGGCCAACATTTTTATGAGCTATAGCCTTGCTTTTTTTTCATTTTTGTGGGCGAACCAAACTCTGCGTATCCGTTTATTCCTCGCGTAAATCACCATCAGCATGTGCTCGGGAAGTGATGCATGTGCCAAACAATTACTTACGAGAGGAGTGAATGGACCTGGCTTGGCCAACATTTTTATGAGCTATAGCCTTACTTTTTTTTTCATTTTTGTGGGCGAACCAAACTCTGCGTATCCGTTTATTCCTCGCGTAAATCACCATCAGCATGTGCTCGGGAAGTGATGCATGTGCCAAACAATTACTTACGAGAGGAGTGAATGGACCTGGCTTGGCCAACATTTTTATGAGCTATAGCCTTACTTTTTTTTTCATTTTTGTGGGCGAACCAAACTCTGCGTATCCGTTTATTCCTCGCGTAAATCACCATCAGCATGTGCTCGGGAAGTGATGCATGTGCCAAACAATTACTTACGAGAGGAGTGAATGGACCTGGCTTGGCCAACATTTTTATGAGCTATAGCCTTACTTTTTTTTCATTTTTGTGGGCGAACCAAACTCTGCGTATCCGTTTATTCCTCGCGTAAATCACCATCAGCATGTGCTCGGGAAGTGATGCATGTGCCAAACAATTACTTACGAGAGGAGTGAATGGACCTGGCTTGGCCAACATTTTTATGAGCTATAGCCTTACTTTTTTTTTCATTTTTGTGGGCGAACCAAACTCTGCGTATCCGTTTATTCCTCGCGTAAATCACCATCAGCATGTGCTCGGGAAGTGATGCATGTGCCAAACAATTACTTACGAGAGGAGTGAATGGACCTGGCTTGGCCAACATTTTTATGAGCTATAGCCTTACTTTTTTTTTCATTTTTGTGGGCGAACCAAACTCTGCGTATCCGTTTATTCCTCGCGTAAATCACCATCAGCATGTGCTCGGGAAGTGATGCATGCGCCAAACAATTACTTACGAGAGGAGTGAATGGACCTGGCTTGGCCAACATTTTTATGAGCTATAGCCTTACTTTTTTTTTCATTTTTGTGGGCGAACCAAACTCTGCGTATCCGTTTATTCCTCGCGTAAATCACCATCAGCATGTGCTCGGGAAGTGATGCATGTGCCAAACAATTACTTACGAGAGGAGTGAATGGACCTGGCTTGGCCAACATTTTGATGGGCTATATCCTTACCTTTTTTTCATTTTTGTGGGCGAACCAAACTCCGCGTATCCGTTTATTCCTCGCGTAAATCACCATCAGCATGTGCTCGGGAAGTGATGCATGCGCCGAACAATTACTTTCGAGAGGAGTGAATGGACCTGGCTAGGCCAACATTTTGATGGGCTTTAGCCTTACCTTTCTTTCATTCTTATGGGCTAACCAAACTCCGCGTATCCGTTTATTCCTCGCGTAAATCACTAGCAGCATTCGCTCTGGAAGCAGTCGCGCAACGACCGGGGGGGGGGGGGGGGGATTCGGGGGTTGGAACCCCAGCCTGAGGCTGACTTAACCCCCCCTTTTGTTTAACCTCTTTTCTTTCCTTACGCATTTGAGTACTGCAATTAAGATGTAAGACGCGCAATCGTCTGCACACTAGCAAAAAGCGCCTTTTTGGACAATTTCGCGTGAAGAAATCGAAATTAGTGCTGTTTAGATGGTATTGGCAAATGCCACACCCCCCCCCCTGGCAGGGATCCTGGGTGCGCTACTGTCTGGAAGTGATGCATGCACCGAACAAACGCTTTCGAGATTAGTGAATGGTCCCTTGCTCAGCCAATATTTTTATGGGCTATAGTTTATGGGCTATAGGGTCTAACCTATCTTCGCGTATCCGTTTATTCTTCGCGTAAATCGCCATCAACACGTGCACGGGAAGTGATGTATGCGTCGAACCATCGCTTCCGAGAGGATTGATTGGACCTCAATGGGCCAACATCTTAATATGCATATCATTTTTTTTAATTGTTTTGTTCCAGTCAGTCGGCCCGTATCCGTTTATTCATAGCTGGGTCATGACCTGCAGTTTGAGAAATAGTGATATAGGCAGAATGTGACCGCTTGAGCGCCAACCTTGCGGTGCCATCTGAGAAGTCATAGCTGAAGTATACCATGGCATCCGAGACTGTCAAACCGCGCTACGAATGCCTCGCCATGGACGCCAAGATTGCACATTCGGAAAAGAGCGCCGTTGCAATTTCGGAGGCTGCAACCACAGATTCCTCGTTTATTTTCTCTGCGTGGGTGGCAAAACAACAACGCTTGAATACCAGAGTCTATGTTTGACTCTTTTATCGCCGACATGTGCTGTCCTGTGTGCGGCGAGTATTCCGAGACGACCGAGCACGTGCATTGCGCGCACCTTTCACTGCCAGCACAAGAGGACGCCACCGTCCCACAGGCGCTCGGTTTCCTTTAGCACGAGGAAATGATGATGATAAGTGGCGTGTGTGGCGGGTGAATCGAATGAGACAAAGAGCCGTCCTGACGACCAAGCGCTGATTTACTGTGTGGGACACTGGCGCAAGAACGTTTACTGTTGACCTTAGCCCCCCTTATTAGGCAAAACATTCTTTGCCTGAATATCTATCCAAAAATTCCACAGCTTCTTCGTTTCCGCAGAAGAAAAGTTGAAAATTACGCATCATGGTCAGGTAAGGAGACACAATCTCTCCAATGATATTTTCTGCACGCTTAGAAGAAGTATTCAAGCTACTATAATTGGAAAGTTTAGGAGTGACGATCAACGGTGAATATCTCAAAAACCTTTGATTTGCGGATGACTTTGTTCTGTTCAGCAATACTGGTTATGAATTGCAACAAGATGATTGAGGACCCTCAACGAGAAAGCTGTTAAACTCCACGAGCCAACAGGTTGGGGGGTCATAAAGTGTAAGAGTAGCATTCAATATTAATGTGCAGATGACAAAGGTAATGTTCAAAAGCGGGACAAGGGAACAAGAATTCATGATCGCCGTGCAGTAAGCCTCTAGAGTCTGCGCAGGAATAGGTTTATCTATTTGAATCACTCACACAGGATTCTTATTATAAGAAGGAAACTTACAGAAGAATAAAAGTGGGTTGGAGTGCCTACGGCAGGCATTTCCAAATGCTGACAGGGAGCTTGCCACTTTCGTTGAAATAAAAAGTATTCAATGATTGCATTCTACCGGTGCTGGCGTGTGAGGCAGAAACTTAGAGGTTAACAAACCGAAAGTTTTATGGCGAGACCCGGGCCCGGCCGAGGCCCGGAAATAATTTGCGTTACCGGCCCGAACCCGGCCCGAGACCGAAGAAGACCACCGAGCGGCATTAAAAAAAAAAATAAAGAAGAGAATGAAAGGAATTTATTCTTAATGCATAAATACATGTCATATGCAATTATGAACACCATTTGAGCGGTCTGAACGCAAATACCAGCGCGCAAAGTAGTAGGAATGACCCTGCCGAGCAGTAGAGAGGTTTAGATTAGGGGGACGCAAGCGTTGGGGCCCGCTAGCGCTTGGGGCCACGGTACTGCGCCTGCGCAGTCCCATCTGCGCATGCGCAGTACTGTATCCCCTAGCGCTAGGCGGCCCCAACGCTTGCGTCCCCCTAATCTAAAACTCTCTCGCCAGCAGTTTCCAACGGCGCGTTCTTGATGCGGCCCAATACACTTCTATCGCAGCGCCGCCACAGTATTTTTCCACGTCGGGCGCCTCACTGCAAAGCATGCGCCGCCCCAGCCACTCGTCCCATGCACCTCAACCGTATTCTAGTACACTTTAGCCGAAGCGCAGCTACGACCGTTCTTGAGCGCAGCGCATGGATGGAGTAAATGGAGAAAGAAAGCTTCTCGTTCCTCCATGGTGCAGCGTAATGTGCTGCTGTAAGGCGGGCGGTTGAGAACATGCGTGCAATCATGGATGGACGCAGTGCCATATTTCAGCCGCGTGACCAATTATCTTATCATACCAGTCATCGTTTTACCAATTCGCCTTTGAAGAATCTGGAAGTGGCGAACGCGCTTGCACCGCACTGAAAGCATTAATTACATTAATTTAGGTAAGCAATACAAGGGCGTGCTTTGGTTTGAGGGGACTTCGGTCTTTCTGGAATTTTACATTCTGTTCAAACAGCGCAAAATACGACGGAAGAAGAAAAGGCAAGTACACAGGAGTCGCACTGCTAGCTTCCAGCTGCGCCGGGGCAACATATTTTTCAGATTCGAGACGCGCGAGGATAACTTGCAGCACGTTACATGCACACCACTAGAAAGCCCGAGCCCGGCGCGGGCCCGCGTCGGAATACCCGAACCCGCGGCCCGGGCCCGGGTCAAAAACCACATGCCGTGCCCGAGCCCGGCCCGAGCCCGTGAAAAAACTGCCCTACCCGGCCCGACCCGGCCCACGGGCCGGGCCGGGCTCGGGCTTTCGGGTGAGCCCGAGCCCGTGCAGTGCTCTAGTTTAGCACCGCGCAAAGAACGATGGAACGAAAAACGTTAGGCTTAATGTTAAGAGACAGGAATAGAACGGTATGTATCAAAGAGCGAACAGGGATATCCAACTAGAACATTGCAATGTTCTAGTTAACGTGAATAGAAAGAAAAATGGTGTAGAAATTCCGAGGATTGTCTACTAATGCGTTTGGCTTGGCTGCTACTTATTTAGCTAGCTCAAGTACTTCTACCCATCGCTACCAATCATCTACTATTACACTATTATAACGATTACATATGTGTTAACTTGCTTATTTTCCTTTTGTGTAACGAGCTTCATGCGGCGATAGTGACGTAACCAGTTTTTTTTCTAACTCTACCAATAATCTATTATTACATCATTATAACGATTACATGTGTTATTTTTTATTTTTCATTTTTGTTGCAACCTTGACGCGGCGACAGGGACGTAACCGACTTTCTTCTTTTTCTACTTTCTTTTTGCTTTTTCTAACGCTACCAATCGTCTGCTATTACACTATTCTAACTATTACATGTGTTAACTTGACCAAGTATGCATTTATTTTGTAGCGTCAGAGATGGACAGATTTATGAATATCGGAAAAACGTCATACTTAAACATTTTAAAAAGTAGTTGTCTTAATAATGATCCTTGAGGGACGCCGTTAGTTGCCATGCACAGAGACGTTTGGCCATTGATGTTAACATAATATGATCAATCAAAAAGATAACTGCATAAAAGACAATTGACAACCAACGAGTCAACACCAAAATGCGTAAGCTTGACTATAAGCCGTGAGTAGCTGACTACATCAAAAGCTTTGATGAAGGGGCACAACGTACGCCTGCCTTCTCTAGAAGGACAAAATGAGAAACGACCCTAATCCTTGGCTTAGGTGTCTGCTAGTGGCACTCGCACCTCGGCGTTGGTGTACCCTGGTGTATCGTTTGGGTTAACTTCGTGTTTTCCTTGTGTGAACTTTGTGTTATTAAAGTGAAGTACGACACAGACACAGATAATGCTGGTGAATTCTTGATGTAAACGATGTAAACTACAACTACACTACACTACACTACACTACACTACACTACACTACACTACACTACACTACACTACGCTTGGCCGGGCGTTCTCGTCGTCGGAAACTCGACGGTGCTACACTACACTACACTACACTACACTACACTACACTACACTACACTACACTACACTTGGCCCGGCGTTCTCGTCGTCGGAAACTCGACGGTGCACAAAACTTGGCCCGGCGTCTTCATCGTCTACTTCCATGGCGAACGGAACGGGCGGGAAGCCGAACTCGGAGGAACGAGCGAACGGAACTGGCGGGAAACCGCCACGCACATGGAGCCATACCTTTACTGATGCGGTGGCATCTAAAGTGCACGATCTGAAGTGAAGGCACGAAAACGACGACGGACGAAGAGAGAACATGTGTTCTCTCTTCGAAGAGAGGACGAAGAGAGAGCGTGTGTTCTCTCTTCGCCAAGACAAATTCTTGGCTATGCTCGAACTTTACCTGGCGTCCACCTATATTGAATGGGACAGTAGTTTTTACCTGCAAAAGAGCGGCGTTTGCTTAGGTTCGTGTTTAGCTCCGATCTTGAGCGACTTATTATTAGCTCGTGCTGGCAGAACCATGTCTAGCAGTCTCGAGGGTAGCGGTGTAGTCAGAGTTTTTAGAGTTGTTGACGACTTCCTAATTTTCGTAGATAAGAATTTCATTGACGCCGGCTTGGTCGTTAGTCAACCATTGACAACCTTCGGGCAGATTCTATCTCCCATAGAAGTGAACCACGAACGTTCGGTAGATTCCTCCATCAGGTTTTTAGATCTTAGATTGTGTTTAGCAAGTAGCAAGTCTGTTGGTATCATGAACCTCGGGCTAGTAAACCCCTGCTTCCTTTTAGTTCCTCTCACTCTAAGCTAGTTAAACGCAGCATTGCTAAAATGAGCCTGCTGAATGTTGTTAAGAAGTCCTGTCCACATCGAGCTGCGGCGAGTTTTCTAACCAGATCGACCGACTGGAAGAGGCAGGCTACCCGCAGCCTGTTCTAGTTTCCGTAGCGGAAACAATCCTGAAGAAGTCGCGAATGCGCCAACTGGACCAGGAGCCACCTCGGAAAAAGAAAAGGTAGCCGTCATACCTCACATACACCGCATGTCGCATAATTTGAAAAAGATTGCCGAGCGAGCTAACATAAATGTCGTGTTTTCTGCCCCGTGCAAGCTTTCCAAGCTCTGCAGAATGACCAACTCTTTTTTTCCGCAAGGCATCAGCCTGTGTCACAAAACATAACAAATACGTAGGTTGTCAGGCAGGAGTCGTGTATGAGATTCCTTTAGATTGTTGTAGAAAGTACGTGGGCCAAACCGAGCAGTGCCTGAATGACAGGCTGCGGCAACATAATAACAAAGTCAATAATGGGAGGGAGGGCCACCTGGCAATTCATTGTAGAGACTGCAAATGTAAGCCAGACTTCTACGCCTGCCCTGTGGTTGCCAGAAGCCGTGACAAGTGGGTTAGTTTAATAATTCAGGCCAAAAGGATCATTGAGGCAGGTGATAAGTGCGTAAGTGTTGCCTCAATATCACTATCACGCAAAGAACTACTTTACCTGAACGCGAATGCGCACTGAGAAACTGTGATTGCGCTCCCTGTTTAAAATAGTGGCGTTTTTTCTTATTAAACATGTGTGCGTGTGTTCTCTCTTCGTCCGTCGTCGTTTTCGCGCCTTCACGTCAGATCATGCTTAACCAACATGCCCAACTATCCATCCTAACGTCGAAATAAAGTGTACGATTGTGTGCTTTAGTTAACGGCAATTAGACTTTCGTTAATTGTTTCTAATTATTACTGACACTTAATCAGCTCTTTATACATGTGCTCTAATGAATATCTATCATCAACCATAAGTAGAACCATCAATATCTACCTGCTTTTATTTTTCTATGATTTATTTTTATATTCATCCTACCTCTGTGACAAACCGGAAGTCAGTCCCTAACTGGAAGTTGCTGCGCAAGAAACAAAGAGTGTCACTCGGTGCTCGTGCCACTAACAAATGCATGAAAGAACATTGCAAATACATAGCAGAGGATGAAAGCGAATTCATCCGCCCGCCCTGCGAACGTGAATGTCCAGCGAAGCTGTATCAAACACCACACATGGTCGAGCATTGTATTCACGCTGTTCTTCTTGTGTCTTTAATTAATTTCCGTGGTCTACCCATGGAAGTCTTAGAATGAACTGAATGAGTTGCTAGACGGGTATCCCTTTTATATATGAAAGCGTGGTGACGTGTCACTAAGTATATATATATATATATATATATATATATATATATATATATATATATATATATATATATATATATATATTCCGGAAAATGCTGGGGATGACTTGGTAGCGCTTAGCCAAGCCCAAAAGCCAGGGCTGGCTAGGTGCCCATCAGCTCCGCTGTCTTTAGCATTGCGCCTCCAGTGCAAGCTACGCTAAACAGCTGCGCCATTCACCGGCGCGCCGGTTGCTAAGGAGGGGAGGATGTGGCGCCGCTGCGCGGAGGAGAGGCCACAGTTGGCACGAATCCAGCGCACGGACGGACGCGACCGCGAGCGTGAGCCATTAAAGGCATTCGCTTTAAAAATTGGAGGACTCTTAAGCTTCGCCTTTAAGAGTAGAACGCGATAGTGTTATCGGGACCCGTTCGCATCGCATCGTTCGCATACGGCAAGTAGGCTTAATTCACTGCAACACTGAACGTAGGAAAGCCAGCTTACACCGATCCCCTTGAAGTCGGCTTCACTTTTAAACTGAAATCCATTGCTGGAGAGACGCTTTTCCAGGGGCAATATAAGTGGTCTTATATTAAAATGTGAAGGCCCTAGCATCTTTTTTTTTAATTATTTTATTGTTTGCCATTGACCCGACGAGCGCAGGCCTCATATAAATGCTGAAAAAGGGGTTTGTGTCTGAGTTTCCTCGTAGTAGAATTAGGTTTTCTCGTACATTCAAATTGCAATCCGACGCCGATTCGTAAACAATCCGACGGCGAATCCGACGCCGAGTGGTAAAGTCATACTTTACCATTTTTCTGACGGATTTCACTGTGAGAAATTTGATTTTTGTTCCCCAACACCTTGCACCACGTGGAGGGCCTGCGCGGTCGATGTGGTTGGATGATTTTCTCTGCCACCCGCGATCACACGCTGGTTGCCGACGGCGGATTTTCTGCGACACGGGGCCCTAAACGTTATCGCGGTAAAAGAATGTCTTCCAGCGTCGCACATGCATGGTATACGCTCTATGAGGGCAGACTCTGTACAAAGTACACACATCCCGCTGCGTACTGTAGAAGCGACTGACCAAGATTAGGGGGCGAAGCGTTCTTTTGCGCCGCAGGAAGCACCGGATGCACTGAGCTCCAGGAGGCGCATAACAGTGTGAACTTTACTATTCATTTCAGCGCTCGTTAACGGCTCGGGCGACACCGGGCATGGGTAGTCGCCTGAATCGGACGCTCGGTGCGGCAAATAAGACTGGGAAGTGAAATGGCTTACTACAGAATACGGTCACATCCCCAAACAAGAAAGAAAAAAGAAGAAAAGCTCGAACAAGCGCTGATTATAACTTTCTTGGCTGCATCGATCACTAAAGATGCGAAGGAAATCTGAAGAGTAAGAGAAGATGATGTACGCATGGCGGCATACACACAGTTCTTTCCTTGCAAGCACCCCTCCAGGATTTGTCGATGCTAAGCGGCGAAGTGGTATCGCGAACGTTGTTGACAGCGCTTTCTTATTTGCTCGGGAGAGTCGTTTTCTGTTACAAATCGTAACCTGGGAGGTATCGTACAGAACGCAGTTTTCATATTCGTGTGTATTCAGCGTTTTCTAAAGATCGAGATAACCACAGTCATTGCTATTTTCATCTAATAACAAAATTGCCCGTTTCAAATCATAGAGGAACACATAACAGGGCAGCGCGAAAGAACACAGACGAAGAAAGGTATGTACACAAGACGGGCGCAAACTCCCAACCATATTTTCAGAGCAGGAACGCGAGCAGCCTATATGAATACACATCAGGTAAACAAGTGTTATATAACTTTGATAAAGATTAGTAAAGTGCTTCCATGATAGCCCTATCAGAGACCCCACCCGTAAGCTTGTCTACCAATTGAATCGCGTCACTCACATGCGCGGATACGTAAAACAGATCTATTATTATGATTATTTGATTTGAAAACATGTACACAGGAAAGAGAAAGCGTGAGGCCGTAAAGCAAACATGAAGATATATGATACAACGAAACACTGTGTGTCAACTAAACCAATCCATGCATCTAAAAATTGCAGCTCCTTTGCAAGTAAATTCACAGAATTCATGCTTACGCATTTGCCAGTATTCTTAGCAATAAAGTAAGCTTCAGTGACCTTTCTTTCCAGTTTGTCCTTCGATGAGGACAAGAAGACTGTGTCTTCGAAAATTGGCTTGCAACCACGACAGCGCCTGCATGTAATGAATATCGAGGTGGCGACCGGTTTTGCTGCATACAGCCAAGCGATGCTCTCGGGCCCTTTTATTAAAACAGCGTCCCGTCTGCCCTATGTATACTCTTCCACAGGACAAAGGAATATTGTAAACGACACCTGAAACACAATCTGTGAAGCGTTTGGCGTGCCGTTTGTTACACCTAATGCGCCTTTCTTTGGGCATCATTGCGCATACTTTAGCCAACTTGCATGGGGCGGTAAAAACCATTCTTACCCCAAGCCGATTGGCAACTTTCATAACATTGTGTGAAATACGGTGAATGTAGGGCATTGCATGAAGTGGCTTTTCCTCAGCTCCAAGCTGCTTTTTCTTTTCAATCCCCTTCAAACTTTGCAAAACACGCTCAGAAGAACTTAAAACTAGATGTGAAGGGTACCTAGCATTACTCAGGCGCTCAACATGGTGTATAAGGCTTTCATCTACCTTATGCAGACACGATTTTTCAAGTGCGGAACGAGAACAAAGCATGACCATGGCCCTTTCTTTAATGTTCCAATGGGCGCTCCTATATGCTAACACAGCTTTTCTTGGACTGTACATCCAGCACGCATGTCCGGGCGTAAAATACAGTCGCAAATCAAGGAATTAAAGGCTGCTGTTAACTGGCTTCTCATCAAGGAAGTTGAGACCAGCAGAAGCTAGGGAAAATTTGTCGATTATAACTGAAACATTATAGTCAAAATTGTGAATGCTAGAGGCATGAACGAACACTAAGCAATCATCTACGTACCTAAGCACACGCCGCACACCTAGTTGGGAAACAGATGCATCAAGCCGCCGGTCAACGCAAGCAACGTAAATGTTACTGAGCACTGGGGCGACCAACGACCCTATCCATATTCTTTTCTTTGAGCATAGTATTGCCCGTCATAGTTTATAGCAGTGGAGTTCAAGTAGAAGTCGCTAAGTGTTTGGTACTCCCACCAGCGTCATTCCGAAACGCAACTTCGCCGTTGTGTTCAATGCACTCCTTCACAGCACAGTAGAGTTTGTCATGAGGTATAGTATACATACTGTGTGCATACCTTTTTTTTTTTTTTTTTTTCGTCCGTGTTTTCTCGTGCTACCTCGTTATGTGTCCTAGAATGCACCAACTAGCCCAAACAAGAGCTTTACTGTAAAATCATAGGTTTGTGAATGAAAGAGCGTCATCATGTCAGTGCTCCGCTACTTCATGGACTTCGTTACCCTGACCACGCCAATTTGGTATTTATGTCAGTGCAATTGAATCTTACACTACAACGCAACAAGAACCATCGACCGCGCCATGCAATTGGTGCACAGTCATGTCCCGACTGAGTTCACATGCATCCGAATGTTTATACGTCGCCGACAGTTGCACATTCAACACCCACACTCCAATATAGACCGCTATAGACCGTGCGAAATGCGGCATCGCCCTGCACAAAGCGTCCCTGACGTCAACCGTACCCGATTTGCAGCGCTGCCTACACATGTCGCAGCGGTTGAGTAATTCATGAAGTAAGCTTCCTCTTGAGCGTATGACCTTACGATCGTGGTGGGCCACGTCCGTGTAATGAGACCATGTCTACACTTAACTTTAGCTCCCTTAGTCAACGGTCAGGACATACTAAAAATTTAAGTAGCAATAAGTTTTCAATAGCCACTTACGTAGTAAGCTTTAACATGCGACTTGTCGCGCCTGATGGGGCTATTAGTGGTCGCATTCCGTCTTATCGCAACAGCACACTTGAGAGCTCGAGCAGCGAGTGACTATGCGCTCACCCGGCGCGTAGACTAGGTTAATTGAAGGCTGCAAACAACTACAACTGCTCGGCCAGGAGCGAGCAGATATCTTCTAAGAAATGAGGAAGCGCGTCAGTGTGGAGTATACGTGGACCCGGCACCAACTCAAGCGCTGACAACAAAATGCCTTGCGGTGGGCGTTCTTCAGCTACACGAGCTGTCGCGGTGAGATAAGACGCGCAGAGTTAACTCCGAACTTCCTCATCTCTTTGCAGTTTAAGTACTCGCGCTCTGCTATTTTTACGCTGCTTGTAAAAATATACATGTTTCGCTATACTTCCTCGCAGAGAGGGTGAATACTTTCTCTCGGAATCTCGTAACATTGTCGTCGCTCGCAATTGCGGGTAACTAGTGCATTGCTGACCTTTGTTCTTTTTCCATTTTTTCTCAAACGACCCGAAGATGTTGGTGTTCGCTCGCCGCGTTTGTTAATGTGATGTGGTATAAACGTAGGCTGGCTGATGTCAGCGCCTACTACTAGCAGACAACGGTCACTCGTCGTAGCAATTATTATTCTTCGGCTTGTAGACGTAGAGTACTAAGGCACACATAGATGGAATAGTGTATGATATTCAAAGGTTTCTTTTATTTTCCTAAATATCTTATATTTGACCTTGATGAACGCTTCCGGCCTCGCAAAGTTTAACTATGGTAGGCACTTGAAGGTGGACGCTTAGCCGATGTCATTGGCGTTCTGAAGGGTAGGATCTGACGTCAACACATAAAGCAGCTCTTCAAACTGCCCACTTCAGCTTCGGTTTCGATACCGATGGTTTTCTGATCGTTTACAATTGTCTTCAAGATTCTAAGCAAATCGACCCATCATATGTGTGACAAAGAGGATTTATGCAAATTGGAAAATGACTTATCTTAACATAGCGAAAAAAGAAACACAGCAGACTTCAGCGACTCCTTTGGCTCTGAACTCATTTACTGCGACAGCAGCATTCCCCCATAGAGTGAAGAGCACCATTTTATTTTGACTTGCCTGCTTTGTTCTCTAATAATTGCGTTCGCCCACTACGGAGAACTGGAGAACTTCCTTTATGTATGAGATAGTAATGCAAGGTATGGAATTCAAACTACATGGACGGTCTTCGAAACTCTCAGACTCCCCCTGTCTCTAGGCAGGCTAGATTTATTTAATCAAAATGCGTAGTTTTATGCAACCTTTTATTCGCAGCTGTTTGGCCAAAGCGTATGCTAATCTTTTTTTTTCTGTGCGTCACTTTACAAGTCCTACACCGTCGAAGAGGTTTCGCGCCACACTTGCACGTTTCAATTTGTCGTTTTTCTCACACGCGTGTTTCACGAAAATCGAAACAGTAACTACTGTAACTGTAACTACTGAACCGAAACAACAGTAACTACTCGTACGTTGTCGTCAGATCTGTGTAGTTCCGTGCTCTCAATGGGATTTCGTGCACACGAGCCAAGCTCTTACCTCGTTTACTTTGGTTTCTGAAAACTTTCAGGCGACCTCGATTTTCATTGTACAACGCTTGCTTTTGTAAGTTCCTCGTACAATAAAGGTGTGCTCCGAGTGTGCGGTGCGACACGTCGCATGTGAATAGGAGAAAGTAGCTGAAAGAGCGGTTATAAGGGAATTCAGCTACGATGCAGGCAGCTGAGCCTGAACTGCGCTCGCGGGCACCACCTGCGTTAGAAAGATGTCAATGCCCCTTGTTTGCCGCTGTTTGCACCAAAGCTCCTTTATTGAAAAAGCTAGATCAGCCGCATCACGAGGACATGACTACTCGCAAAAAGAATGCAAGAGAACATATATCCTTTCATTCTACGGCAGCCTGTGTGTGTTCAAGGCGAAGTGAATTACAAGGCTCGATGCAGATACAGTGGCACTTGTACTCAGGTTTAGAGCATGGCATGTGTCCGCCAGCGCTACCTGTCAAATATCCTTCGCAAATAGCGCTGGATTCACCCAGTGCCATTTTTTTTTTTTTATCCCGTACCACTACCATATAGTCAACATAACCCGACATAACACCGTCGCGTGCTCAGTCATTCTTTTCATAAACATACAATGAATAGAATAATCTACTCACGTCATTAATTACGATTCGTGATACAGCTCTCTTTTAAAATGCAATGAATAGCGTTACGTAACATTTCAATCCCTCCTTTCTGTATTGGATGGCGAGTCATCGGCGTTTAACCGACGACAACGAAGTGGCGCCAAGGCACGCAGCTCCGCGCGTCAGAGTTCGAGCGAGGAACGATCGGGCCAGCGGCGTTCGGTATTTCGTCTGTGTTCGACCGACGATAAAATAAATATGTGGGAGATCATGAACTACACGTCTTCGCACAAACATTTTTTTTTTTTTTTATTTTTGTTATTTTTTGTTGTGGTTTTTTTTAACCGCTTTATTGCATTTATGAATGTCATGTGCCGCTTATTATGCTTATTAGTATTATGGGCTGTATTTGTTTTCACCCAGCCCTCACTATAATGATGTGCTCACATGTTGTAATAAATAAGTAAATAAATAAATAGAGCTAAAACTTCCAGGAGACTAGGAGCTTGTGTCTGTTGTCTGCGTATAACGAAGGAGCGTAAGAAGCGTGTGTCCACCCGAACTTTTCAAAAATATGAAATAAGAAAACTGGAGTAATGTAACAAGGATTGCATAGAAATGGCACTTACCTGAATAACTAACTTTTGTAGAAGCTATTTGTGTCGTTCACTTGACCCGTCACTGGATGAGTATCCGCAGATGCACCGATCGCTAAGACTGGGCTTCATCCTCCTTCCCTTCCCTGCCTCGCCGAAAAAAAATCCTGTGACACTTTAGAGAACTTTCGAGGGTCATTGCTTACTGTTCACGCGAATCCGCGTGGCAGTGTTTATTATGTACAAACATAAATCTTCCAGTCGCATTGGCTGCGCGATAAACGCATGCAAATTGTCAGAGTAGAGGGATAACGTGTGCAGTTCATGACAGAAAGACAAATCAAATTTCCGGGTTTAGTTTTCAGCCTTCAGGCACTTCTTGCGGGTCACCGCTAGAAGTGCCTTTTTGGAAACCAGACTAAATACTACAAATCGAATGACTCCTCTTCTTAGAGCACTGGCAGTTGGCGACGCACGCTTTATCAAAACGACAGGTATAATAAATGGAGTGGGCACATATGAATCCGCGCACATAGACTTAAAGTTCTGTACGTGGAGTTACATTTTGCAGCTACCGTTGAATCACGGGTCAGTTTAGTTCTTTTCATCGAGGCTTCATTCGAAAACTAAATCATCACCAGGACCGGATAACATCCCAAACGCCTTTTTGCGCCGCTATGCAGAGATGATTGCACGTTTTCTAGTGCGCATTTTTAGTGTATCTTTATCTTCCGCCACCCTTCCCAAAGATTGGCGAACCGCTCGGGTTGTACCGGTGCTTAAGAATGGCCAAGCGACATTAATAACCAACTATCGACCAATCTCTCTTACTTCATCTTGCTGCAAACTATTGGAACATATTATAGCTAACCAGATAAAAGAATTCTTAAGTGACAACAGCATCCTCACACCGGTACAGCATGGCTTTAGGAAGGGGTTTTCCACCGTCACCCAGTTGGCTTCAGTCGTCCATAGCTTTGCTAGCATTCTTGATAAACCTGGTCAGATTGATGTTATATTCCTGGATTACAGAAAAGCATTTGATCTTGTTTGTCACCATAAACTAATTGAAAAGCTCGAAATCATAAAACTACCGCCATACTTAATCAGCTGGATATCTGCATACTTAACTAAGCGCACACAATTCGTCAGCATAAGCGACTGCCCTTCAGATGAAGCACCAGTTACTTCCGGTGTTCCTCAAGGCAGCGTGCTTGGCCCCTTGTTATTTTTAATATATATTAATGATATTGTAGTAGTAATCACTCACCCCGTTCAATTAAGATTGTTTGCTGATGATTGTGTTTTATTTAATGAAATTAAATGCCACGAAGACCAAGTCCTCTTAAATTCTACCCTTCAGCGCATTCATAACTGGTGCCAGCAGTGGAACATGGAGCTCAACACTAATAAAACAGTTTCTATGAGAATTACAAAAAAAAGCACCCTTTACCGTTTACTTATGATCTTGCCTCTCAACCCTTATCCGAAGTCGAGGAATATAGGTACCTGGGCGTTATCATAACGCATGATCTTTCCTGGAACAAGCATATCTCTACTACATGTGCTTCAGCTTTAAGAAAACTTGGTATGCTCAGGCATAAATTAAAAATGGCACCTCCGGAAACCAAGCTGTTGGCTTACAACTGTATTATAAGGCCTACACTAGAATACGCGGCAATTGTTTGGGACCCGTACACGAAACGCAACATCGATGCATTAGAAAAAATTCAGCGAAAAGCTGTACGCTTTATATTTTCTAAATACCGTCCAACTGACTCTCCCTCAAACTTAATGAAAATGAATAATATACAAACACTAAAATTGCGACGAAAAATTCAAAGGATTAAGTTCCTCTATCTGCTTCAGAATAATCAGCTATCTCTTAATCCGCAACAATACATACAACCGCTAGCAGGGCGATTTACAAGGCACCGGCATGCCAAGTCATTAACTCCGTATTTTGCCAGGACCAACACCTTTAAATATTCCTTGTTTCCTCGCACTATAGCCGAATGGAATAACTTGCCCATATCGCTTCTTATTAACCCTGAAAGCATTGAGTGTGTTGACAGCTGAATATGCGATAGTTGAAAAATGGTTGCTCCTTGTTTATCTTGTTTTGGTGCAGTGCTTCTAAAATTGTAATTGTAATTCCATTGTAATTAATTGTTGTTATTTTTGTTTTGCTACTCACGTACTCTTGCATTTCCTTGTTGTTGTTGTTGTTGTTTTTGCTGTACTTCTGCCCCTCCTGCAAGGGCCCCTATAAGGCCTGCAGTATTTTCTAAATAAAATAAATAAATAAAAAAAAATAGAAAGCACAGGACAACACAATGCGAGTATCTTCCATATAGCGGCACACGATACAAGTGGGAGCGGGAATTTTGATGGGGCCACACAGCACTGAACTAAATCGTTTATTTGTGCGCATACGGCAGCGGCGTTCCAGAAGCGCTCAGACATCGATACACATGCCACCGAATTCACTGCGGAGGGTGCTTTGATGAAAAAACACCACGCACGTGATCGAACCCCTTCGCCCAAGACAGGGCGCAGGCATCTTATAACGCGCCTTCCCACCAGCATGAGCCGTTACGGGCCAGCGTCCTTGAACAGAGACCTTCAATGCGCCAGTAAATACACTGCAGATACTCGGACAAGTACATTAACTATCTGACTTCTCACTTGACCCCAAGTGGAAAGACAAGTTACGAATCATCAGTATCGAGGGAAAATAACATGTCTAAATCTTGAGTATGCATACACGTTTCCAAGGGTTCCAAGCTGGTACTGGATGCTTCAACAGTTACGTGAAAGGAAAGCTGACGAATCCGATGCTAAACATTACTTACTTGAAACGTTTGTTTTTCTTCTCTCAGTTATGTACAATTTCGGGAACACAGAAACAGTGATATTAAAACTTGAACGCCAGTTACTCCGTGACTCCATCTGCCTCCCTTCTAGTTCTTCCTCTCGGACAGCTTCGATACTGTCTAAAAATGGGTCATCAGAGCTGCAAAGCACACGGCTCAAAGGAAAATAAAACTGTGACTTCATGTCAGGCACAATGGGCCTAATCACCTGCAGCAGTTACTGGCACATACGCACAATACCAGCAAAAATGACACGAGCGTAGATTCCGCCAGGCAGCGCATGCTTGTTGAACCGACGGCGTTGGGCTTAAGCCTAGTCGGAGACGCGGATGAATCTTTCTCAATTGATTTACGCTGGTTCAGAATCACCTCGACATCGTTCGTCATTGGCGAGACTTCTTCGCGACGTCCGTCTTGGCTTGTACGAGTACCAAGCGCGGATTCGTCGGAGAAACCCAGGCCGCCAGCTTCGTCATCGTCGTCATCATGCGGACGACGCGCAGGCGGCAGAGTCGTCGTTTGATGTCTTGTGCCCACTGCCGGTCTCTCGTAGTCCTCAGCGCATCCTAGCTGTTTCAGGCTTAGCCGGACTACCTTGTTGTTGGCAGTCATGTTTACTGGTGCGGCAGCGGGACTTTCAAACTCGCACTTGACGTGGCGCAGTTCGCGACGGAATTTGGCGTTGCGCGTGGCGTTTTCCAGGTGCAGTATCCAGGACAGCCGGCAGTCACAGCTGAACTTGTTGCCTGCATTAAAAGAGAAAGAAACCGAATTAAATTCAGTATTACTTAAGAGATAGTTGACTCATGCATAGGTTGGTCCACTAACCGATACCGCCGGTGAATTGATGCTATTCTCCTACTGAGATATTTCGAGTCAACTTGGGCGATCTTGGTAAGTGCATGCATGAAACACAGTGTCCATTATGGAAGCTGCAGTTGCCGTTGTCGGGTTAATCAGTTCAGGGTGAAGTATTAGTCCTGCCAATAATTTGAATTCATGCGTGTGCAGTATCATCACCTATAAGGTAGATGATGTCCAGTTGTAGCCGTGCAGCTGGATCAAAGATGGGCGTGAAGCTGCGCTTCTGTGCGAACAGGCAGCGACCTCGTAAGTGGTGTTTCAAACAGAAGTCCCAAGGACTGTTAGAACATGTCTCTGCGCTTTGACAAATTACAAGTGTAATCAAGGTATAGCTTTTACCTTGATTTTATCTACACTGGAAAGAGCATGGAGTGTTCTGAATGTTGTTATCAGATGATATACTACAGAAGTGCTGCCACCGGCAAGAGAAGGGCAAAAGATTCAGGGGCGGAATTCACTAAGCCAACTTACGAACAAATTTTGGCATAAGAAAAATCTTACGAAATAAGCGTATGCACAAAGCTAAAACTGTTCGTAAGATCAGCAAGCTTGCGATGTCCGCCGCTGCAAAGACGAGCGCTGTAGTGGAAAAAATGCGTATATGTAAGGGTAGCACAGGTGCGAACTTCAGTACTTCCGCCAATAGTAAGCGTAAGTCGATTCACAAAAGCTAAACAGCCGTCGCAGATGACGACTTAAGAAGAAATTTCTACTATAGAGGTGTAGCAGTCTTACGAACATTGTCTATCTGCGCCGCTCGAGCTCACGCAGGTAAGCGCTGTAACGCGCTGTTGCGTCTGATTGGCCAGAGGCCGCAACTGATAGCCGAGGCTTGCGCGTGCTTTTATATTTGTGGCGTGCTCTGATTTGTCATCTGAGTGTATTGAGCTGTTTCGGTGCATAATTGTATTGAGCGTGCGCTGCTGTGGAATGCAGTAACATTAATGCTGTGCGGCGAACTTCTGCCTAATGTCTGATAGGCTGTGTTTCTGTATGCGCGCAGAAGCCTGAATTCTCATACTCGTCATGACACTCTATCGGGTGTTAGCCAATGTAAGTGTAGTGCGCGTCCCTGAAAACCATAAAATTTGTAATTGATGTGTTTTGAGTACAATTCTATCGTATTTCTTTTTATTAGTTTGAGCTTTCCCTTGCTCATATGGCTGGCGATGATCTTCCAACGCTTTGAGGTTATGATTCTCTATGCGAGATGAAACAACGAAAAAACGCCTAAACGTTTCTAATTATCAAAACATGTTGCTGTTGCAGAATTCACTCTCGTCGTCTGTGCTGTTAGCCTCAGCCTTCCATTATATAGCTCATAGATTTATTTCAGCACAAAGTTGAAGCGACGTAGTGTCTGCGCCCACGGTTTTGCTCATTGTGTGGCCTACGGTGTGAACCGACTTATGCGTACGACGGATGGCAATCCTGCTTATGATATGAAGCGGGACGTCAAGACGATGACATAAAAAATGGCGAATAAAATCACGTGCCACCACTGATACAAAAATCATATGGACTGCTTGAACAAGAGGGATGCTGTGAAATAAAATACACCTCATGAACGAAGCCAACAATTCTCGCATGAGTCAAAACACACACACGCACTTACGCACGCCCACACACGCACGGACGAACGCACAGATTTATACATATAACCACACGGACGAGTATCACTGGAGGCACTTTGATTTTTGTAAAAAAGCACGCAGCATAACGCTCGTAAAAACACCACTTTGCTCTTGTTTTGCAAGCACAAAGCCAGTGACAGGCAACAGGCCATAAGAAGACCAGGCGACAAATAAAAGCGACAGCTGACGACAGCCATCGTCGTCTTATGATTGGCTGAAGATGCTTATTCTAAACCACCAGCCTAACACCAGTCCTGGGCGAAATGACGTAACTCACGTCTTTGAGTCGCTTCGTGCGATGTTCTTTCTATAGCTTCCTCCTCTCACTTACTCTTCCTTAAGAAACCCTTCATAGGCGTTTGTGAATCTTTAGCGCAAGAATTTTCGTCCAGCCGGCAACAGTCTTACGATGCTTTGCGCCTGATGCGCAGTAGTCAGGTCAACATGACGACGCGAAAAATCCGGCTACACTGGACTGGTATCGCGAAGTGAACAATGTGAAGCGTGCCCGACGCTAAGCGCGCTCACTAAAACGTGCCATACCAGCAAGATCAGCATTTACGTCACTCGAATTATGCTGCTTGTGCGCTCTCCCGGCGGCGCACAGTTCGATCACTTAATTCAGTGCGTTTGGACAAAGCGATGACATTTGTATGTAATTAGCGGTGCGAGTGCATATCGTATGAATTGTTCTGAAGGACTAAACGAACTTCACATCAAGGTCGTGGTACTTGAAGCATACGGCTGACAACTCAATAATTACTTCATTTATGTGTAACTTTCACATTTGCCTTCAGCCGCAGCGCACGTATCGACAACTTCTCAGGCTTCGACTCTGCCTCAGTGATAGTTGTTGCCTCACATGTTTTAATTAGCCGCAAGAAAAGTGGAAAAATACTTATCGAAAAAACGGTCAGGCAAGGAGACACGATATATCCAGTTATTTTAATTGCATGCTTAGAAGAAGTACTCAGGCTATTAGACTGGGAAGGACCAGGGGCGATGATCAACGGCGAATATCTCAACAACCTTCAGCTTGCCAACGACATTGTCCTGTTCAGCAACGCTGGGGGCACATTGCAACAATTGATTGAGGACCTTAACCAAGAAAGAGTAAGAGTAAGTTAACAAAGGTAATGTTGAATAACCTTTCAGGCGAACACGAATTCATGATCGGCAGTCAGGCTGTAGAGTATGTACAGGGGTAAGATTATCTAGGTCAATTACTCACAGGGAACCGTGATCATGAGACGGTAACTTACGGAATAATGAAAATGGGTCGGAGTGCACACGGCATTATCAAATCGTGACCGGGAGCTCACCGCTGTCATTGAAAATAAAAGTGTACAATCATTCCATTCTTCAAGTACTATAAAAAAATATCGCCACCCAAGCACTCCGTACAGATGGTTAACCAGCGAAGCTGA
The DNA here is from genome assembly GCF_013339745.2 of Dermacentor silvarum. Classification (NCBI taxonomy): domain Eukaryota; kingdom Metazoa; phylum Arthropoda; class Arachnida; order Ixodida; family Ixodidae; genus Dermacentor; species Dermacentor silvarum. The sequence continues at coordinate 93,931,544 of NC_051159.1, forward strand.
AACGTGCGGGCCCAGTGCTTATCACTGGGTTAATCCCGACGGCACATTAAAGTATTTCTCAGGAAGCTTTGCTACCTCCTCACTCTAATACGACACCGAAAGTTAAATGCACTGCCACTTCGGTTGCACCCTTATCTCAGCGTAAGAACTTTTTGGCTAAGAAATTGCGTAATAACAGCGCAGCTTAGTGAATTCCGCCCCAGGCTCCCAGAAAAAAAAATAAACACTGTAAGCAAATGACACACACACACACACACACACACACACACACACACACACACACACACACACACACACACACACACACACACACACACACACACACACACACACACACACACACACACACACACACACACACACACACACACACACACACACACACACACACACACACACACACACACACACACACACACACACACACACACACACACACACACACACACACACACACACACACACACACACACACACACACACACACACACACACACACACACACACACACACACACACACACACACACACACACACACACACACACACACACACACACACACACACACACACACACACACACACACACACACACACACACACACACACACACACACACACACACACACACACACACACACACACACACACACACACACACACACACACACACACACACACACACACACACACACACACACACACACACACACACACACACACACACACACACACACACACACACACACACACACACACACACACACACACACACACACACACACACACACACACACACACACACACACACACACACACACACACACACACACACACACACACACGACTTGGTCTGGATTCGTTCCCTATGGGCACGCCAGTGAGCGAAGTTCTTTTTCTTCGTACAGTGAACGCACCACGTGTAACCTTTGAATGCTCTCTGCTTCAAATTCTCACCTAATTCAAGACGGCTTTCTCTAGATTGTGCATTTCCCTTTTGAAACAGTTCACAATGGAACGAAAAAGCATTTGGTGCTTAAAATAAAATCTACAATGCTTTTTAAAACATGCTGGCGCTTTTTAGTTGTCCTCGCAGATATGCCCAGAAACGAAGACAACGGTTTAATTTTATGCCATCCAAATTAAATTATTCTCGTCACGCACGCCCGCGATAACATCTTACTACAGCTGTAAAGCTGTAAATCGATATAATTTATTCAGAGCTCTATAGTAGTGCTCGCTATGGCCGAACGAATATAGTCTCACCAAAAAGCTAAATTGTGCGCAGAAGTTGTGCTGTTTGTTTTACCGCATCGCTAGAATAAGATTACATAAAGAGGCGTTACACGCGTTCTTTTCTCTACGCTGCTAAGCGGATTATCTGCAATGCGACTTCCCCTAAACTTAGTTCTATCTCGTCTTGCCATGTGAGTGAACAAGCGTTTCAATAAACACCTTCCTCCTGATTTCTCTTTGGGCAGGTCAGTTCGCACAGCTCTGACTGTGCCGTTGATTTCTCTTGTACTCTGACTTTCGGGGGTTTGTAACTCAATTGTATGGGTGTGGAACGGACATTTGCTTCTCCTTAGCGCTGCCGTCTCTGTGGACTTAGCGAAAATAAACAGCATTTCTACTGTAACTTTCCCTCGCTTTTGTTGGTCATCGGCTCCATACTAAGTTCCTTCATGCGCAAAGACCCTATGTTTGAGAAATAATACAAATTGAGTATTAATAAAAACGTTCTTCCAACCTCTTCAACTAATCTCTATGCTAAACCTAGATTCACATCTTCATGCGAAAATTTCCTCTGGATCCCACTAAACTCCAAGCAGTTTTCGCACTCTAAATGCGCTAAAATTGAGCAACCAAAATACATGTTGGTTCATGTATCTTAACAGTTAATTCACACGGCTCTTTTTCTAATCCTACTGCAGGCGACGTTCATTATTCTACCGTTCATTTCGATCCAAATTCACGTTTCCCTGAGCGAGGTGAGCCGTATATATGAACGGCTCAGTGCTTCCCGGGGTAATACCCGTGCCATATGCGGGCAGGATTATACCAGGGTGCTGGTTATACCAAGCATGAAACGGGTAGGCTATCGTCTGTTCACTTCGTTTCCAGAAAAGGTCAAACTTTCGCCCGGTAGGCGAAGCATCGATTGCGATAGCAAATTGGTGGACAGCTATATGAAGCAGGGATAGTAGTTTTATCGGTCGTATAAACTTGTAAACATAGGCATACTAACTAAATTAACAAGCATGGTGTCACGCGCGCACAAGCTAACATGACCACATCTCACTCGGTGACCGCGGAAACTCGCTGTCAAAAGGCTGTAGTGAGTAAGCGCGGCATCAGGAGCGAGCGCATTGACTTTCGTGCTGCCGCTCGCATCAACGCGAACTATGGCCCGAAAACACAGCGCAGGGCGGACTCCGTGCCCGTTGCAGATGGCTTTCAAGATACAGGGGCCCGGGCTCCGTGCCGCCCGGAGTAGAACGCCCCCCCCCCCCCTCCCCCCTCCATCCCCTAACCCCGCAGCCATAAGCGCGACGGAAGACTGCGCGCTTCCTCCCCGCTTCCCTCCCTTGCGTGCGCAAGATTGAGTCGCGATCACCGGCTCACCTTCGCACGCTTTGACTCGCACGTACAGCACACGGCGCTTGGTGACGATTTTATCGCTCTCGAACTTTATACGCAACCTCACGGCGACGGCGACGCCGACGGCAGAAGTGCGCCTGGAGTGTTCATATAATTGCTATCGCAATAGGACAGCAATGAGTCGGACTGCTTTTTGCACTCCATGCGAACGCGCTTCATGTAATGTGTAGGTTATCAAGTTTACCTGTACATCACAGAAAACTCTTTCCCGACCAAAACATGCACCAATGAACTGACTTAAGGTGTTGACAGGCAAAGCCTATTGTAGAAGGAAAGATCGCCATCTCGCACTCCATCAAGTCTCGAGAGGCGGCCACGAACTATCTTTCTCTTTTGTTCTGCTACAGAAAGCCTTTTATTACTTCTTATTTCTTTACATTTCCTCTCGCAGAGACCACAAAGTTCAGAACGTGAGTGGCGTGTGTACCGACGCACTCTGGGTCGCTCATCCAGCGGAAGCCAGAGCACTTCGCTGGGCTGCAAGTTTTTGCGTCGAAAAGCGCGCGCCGAGCGAGCCTGAAAGCCGCGGTGGGAGACGCACGCTCGACGTACTACATATAGAAGCGAGAGAAACAGGATATTCGCGTCAGCTTGCGGCGCTTCGCGTCGTCGCAGATGGGCGGGCGGCGGTGTCGACGACGCTGGTTATGGTCACTGCTTTGTGGTCAGCCTCGTCGTTCGTCTTCTTGCTCTTATGGAGACGTCCGGTCTGTTATGCTGTCCACGCGGGCGGGCGATGCAAACTGTCTTCGCGTATGAAAATACATAGCCCAGCTTGATCGTTTTATTTTTATTTATTTTCTCTAAGCATCAGCGGCTGCTTTCCTGAGAACGATGTGTATGTGTTAAGCGCCGCCAAAACTTGGGCAGCACTTTCGGCGAGTTTGTTTCGTGTTTGCTTTTGTATCACTACTCAACAATGTTCTAGCCGCAAATGGGATCCACGCAAAACAGCGCGGGGCTTTTAGGCTTTTATGGTGAGAGAAGCGGGAAGGTATGTTCAACAAAGGGGAGAATAATAAATAACCCGTTATATTATAAAATAAGAAAAGAATAACAACACATCGTTCGGCAATATATGCATGGGAATGAATGAGACTGGCCACGAAGCGAGAGCGTAGAGTTCTGCTTTTCTATGGCGCTGATTTGTCCTCAGCTTTCTTTTTTGCGTTCTCTCTTTCGCACCAACTTGTGCCGTTTCCGCAGAAGACAAAGAGCGCGGTGATGTCTGCTGCGAACTGTCCGACCCTCTTGTTTTATGAGCAATGTTTATTGCGTTATTATTTATTCACTCTGTGTACCCAAGTTGTGCAGCCTTGATTCGCTTTTAGGCATTCATGTAGACGCATGGCGCGCCACATGTATAAATAAATCTTACTTTGCACTGCACCGTTCCCCGGTGCATAGTATAGTTGACATCTCGAAAAACTGTACAGAAGTAAAATGCAGTGGTACCGTAGGCAGCAATCATAGTTACTCAGATTACAGGGTCTATGACGAGAAACAAGGAGTGTGAACAGAATAGTGGCGAAGTAGTCTCCTCTACAGATTAGTCTCCTCGTTGTTCAAGCTGCTGGACCCTCGTGATTAAGGCTGAGTGTCTCGATGACTTTTTAGATTAATAATGTTATGAAACTTTTACACTAGAATGAAAGCGCAGTGGAAACTGAAAATACAGAAATAAAGCGAAATGATGACACGTCGCAAGCATCAGATCTGACGGGTCAACAATATAGTTGCACGCTCCTCAGTTCGACATCTGCGGCGTCCGGTCCAGCCACAAAGCGGGCGCATTCAGAAATCTTGTTACTGAGCTGGCCCGTCCGACTCTCCAAGTGACTCTTGGCCTGCTTGCCCTGTCGCTAACACAAAAGCCGCCTAGTGAGAACGAACTTGCATGTTCCCAAATAACGCTTTTACGCGTGCGACGGCAAAGCCAGCCCGCTATGAGCTCGCTTTCGCGTCATTCCTTCTTCGTCTTTTTCGTAAGCGGCTCGCCTCTCCAGCAGTGCACATAAATGTTGCAATGCTGAGTATGCACGCATTCCACGAGACACATTTGCAGTTGGTGGCTGTCTCGTGCCCCTTTGCGCATTATGCGGTTCCAACGGCATTTGGTCCCCAACAATGCTTTCACGTTTTCACTCTAGAAGGGACTTTGCTCCTACGCTTTACGTTATTCCTCATAGAATCATGACGAGGCAGAGATAAGAATTTGAATTGCTAATGCCTCGAGAGCCGCAAGCACACAAACGCGGATGCACCAGAACAGAATACGCGAAACTCCAGGACAAAAGATTCTACCCATGCAGACAAGATTCAGGGACTAACCGTTCAATGCGGGACGACAGCTGCATCAAAAGGCATTTACCTTTCTAGTGGCAGTGATCCACGGAAGAATAAGAAACTCAGAGCGGTGCAGCTGAAGAAAGGCACAAGCGTGGGCTGCCGCTCACGCCTTAGCAACGAGTCCGGGCTAGTGTAGCGTCACTGAAGTACGACTTCCCAGCCCTGGCTCTGGTGATTTCGGCTGCGCCTTTGTGGTGACGTCAGAACCCGATGATGCTAAGCGTACTAGGCTCATAATCTGTTAAAAACACTGTCATCACTCCCCACTTATTTTCGTCATCGTTCTTCTAAACTGCACTTGCATTTCTGTAATACGAGAGCATTAATTAGGTTTATACTTTCGTCTTCGCTGTCCAAGCGCCTGGGCTGGTGTTCGGAAAACTGTTCTTTAGTAAGTTTCTTTATCGATTGTCCCACCTTCGCTGCGGTCGACGCGTTGTCACGATTACTGTCATGAATGGCGGTGTCCACACGCCAGCGTATATGAGAAAACACTCTTACGTAAGGTGTGAATGCAGGCCCTGGTCTAGGGAAGCAGTGGCCTCACTAAAAGTTGTTGCCCGTAACTAGGCGCGCAGTGATACTTGAACTGGCCAAGTATACCTCTCTAGAGTAAGCACCGCGTGTGGTGACAAGCCGCTTTACAAGCGCAGACAATTGTACATTACGAGTAGTGTGGAACATGCGCGGTAACCCCTAAAGAGCAAAGCCCGCCACTTTGACGAAAATAAACGAATGCTCTTATGCCGACAATGTACTATGCCGGTGGCGAACTACCTCCAAATTAAAGCTGCCTGATAAAAAAAATAGGGGTAGCTTCACACTAAGTGGTGCGAAGACTGGGCAAACAGCGAAGCTGGTGGCCCTTCCCCTATAGCTTTAACTTTGCTTTCCTTTGCTTAACTTGGTTTGGCTTGGCGGGTTCTTAGCTTTAACTTTGCTTAACTTGGTTCGGCTTGGCTGGTTCTTAGCTTTGTGTTTGTTTTCTTTTGCTTACTTTGGTTTGGCTTGGCTGGTTCTTAGCCAAACTTAGCAAACCCCGAGTATCGGGACGATATTCGGGTTCTAAAGGCCATTTTATAGTCCGACGTAGCGTTGACGCGCGACGTAGCGTCGGCGTGCCCCGGCTGCAGCCGGCGTCGAGATGCGACATGCTGCATTTCGCGCCGGCCTCGTCACCCAGAATGGACCGCATCCAAGGTAAATGTACACTGCTAGCGTAGCTAACATCGAAGCCCACGGGTCAAGAAAATGGCGGCTCGTTGCAACCGTCGCCATCTACGTATCGGGGGGACAACTAACAACAAGCAAAAATAAATAAAATAAAAAGTGACGTCACAACCGGAAATGGCAGTGACGTCAAGATCTTATGCTGCTTGGCGCGAATGTTTGGATTTCTTCAGCGTCCGGCATTTGTGCATGCGCATGCGCATGCACGTATGATGAACCGACAGTGGATGAATCGGTTAGCGCGGTGGTCTCCCAGCCTGACGAGCAACTTTTATTTTCGCGCTGCCTGGGTTTTTTCGTAGCCAACATCAACACCGACACGAGTGACGCAATACAAGCTTCGCTTGAAAAACGACGAGGACTAACATTTGCCGACCGCTAGGAAACACGGATTCCGACTTCTTTTCTCACTCTGTAAATACATAGCTGTGAATTCGCCCAAGCGCACCTCCCCATTCATGAAACCTGTAAGCATGCAGGTTCAATGAAATTCATCGCTGTCACAAAAGCAGCATATATGCATGTTTTAACAGCGCCTTCAGATAACGAGATCTGACTCGCAGCTTAAATTTGCAGGAAATCGGCCTGATGGTATCTGTTATATGCGGGCAAAATAATAAGAAATATGATAATAAATGATTATGACAATATATTGAAGTTTGAAAATATGTATCCTAATTTCTAGCATTAGAAAATTATTAACACAACTGCTCGAAAGAAACGGCATCTAAATTGGGCTGTGCTTCCGCAATGTCGCACGAGGTTGCTGGGTTTCTTCACTGTTATAACTTGCGAATAGATATACTTGTTCGGCGAGCACTTGCCATTGCGACCAAGCAATTTCCGTATACTGCCGTCAGTGAGAACAAACTTCACCTACAAAAACATACACTCGTTGCGACGTCAACACAACCTACCCAGTCAACGGCATCTTAGTATAGCCGGATGAACGCAGCCTGCAACGGGTCTCGGAAACTAGGAGCGTCAATAATAGGACGTTGGAGTACGTGCCTGTAACAGGCGCCGGGATGCCAATCGGCCAGGCTGCGGAAGCTGCATGCGTACGACACGGGCTCGCAAGAAGCCGTTTGATTGATCGTACTGCAGAGGCATATTCGTCTGGCTCGACAACGACGCAGGATGAAAGTACGGAGCGTGGTCCCAACCAATAGATCCCTTAGCACGAGGGACCAGCGCCAGATAACCATGAGTATAGCGCAAAGGCAACAATATCGTTCCAAGAAACAAAAATAACATGTTTCAGTGTTTCCGCGATCGAAGTGCATGAGTGAAGCTGGAGCCATGATTTGGTTTTGTTCTTGTGTGTATTTTTGCCCTCTTGGCTTCATAAACGACATGTTCGGACATGAAATTGTAGACTGTTTTTTTGGTGGAGTATAGCGGGCGCGGTCTTGCGGGAGGGGTGACGGGTAATGGGTAGCGAACGTTCATTACATATCGGGCTCTAAACAAAGACAAAGGTATAATTGTAAGAACGGTAAATGCACTTTGCTTGTGAGGCTCAAATTAGCCCGTAAAGAGGGAAACATCAAGCAACTTTGCAACCCAATATTTTAATTTGCACATCTTCGAAATGAAACAAAAAATACATAACGAAGGAGACCTCTTATAAAACCTAGATTAAATATAACTACGCAGGTGACAAGGTCTTTCAAATTCGCGTGCAGAAGATTTTTGAAAAGCTTGAAAAACTAGATCAAATAACAAACTAGAACAAAGGAAACGGTTCCGTTGAAAGTGTGTCTATTTCACGTGGCAGCGCTGCAGCTGCGCAAAAAAGCCCGCTTCCAAGATCTCGCAAAATCGGTTGTCACATGAGGCGCCTGCAACTATTAGGAATTCATGCCGACCGCTCGTTTGATTGACCTCCCTGCCTTTCTTCTCTTTGCTATCTCTCGCTCTCTCTCATGCCGTCAGGTCTCTTTCTGTCTCCAGTTATTCACACGGTTCCGCAAAACAGAAACGGCAAGGCATCGCAGGCATCTCCTGCTGTGCAAACAATCCTATCAAGCAACGTCAGATTAACAGACGTTTTGTAAATAGCAGCCGTGTTGCCTATACACATTTACAAATAAATCAGACAGTTTTTTTTTAATTACATTCTTGGGTTTTACGTGCGAAAAACACCGAATGATTATAAGGCATGTCTTCGTGGGGGACGCCAGGTTAATTTTGACCCCTTGCGGATCTTAAACATGCACCTCAATCTAAGTACACGGGCGTTTCTGCCTATCGTCTCCATCGAAAAGCGGCCGCCGCGGTAGGGATCGGACCTGCAACCATCGAGTTGATCAGCGCAACGCCATAAGCACTCGGCTACACCGCGGCGGGTACGGACAGAAAAGCGGATACCGAAGGACGACCTCGGCAGCTAGGGATTCGGTTACAATCTCCGCGCTACTCGGTGGCAAATCGAAGGTGCCAGTTATCGCGGAGCCGTCACAGTGGCTGCCACAAAACAAACTGGCGCCTAGAGGAAAGGATGAAGAATTCCTCGGCTCACAGAAAGCTTCGGAGTTTGTTTTATTACATTGCTGCTGCTGGTTATGTTCGGCATCAAACACGAACAATGCCAAGACAATCGAAACGAAGCGTGGCGCCCTTATCGGCGAAGGCACGCGTTCATTTATAGTCACGCTGTTTTCTGGCTCGCTTGCTTCGTCGTATGATTCGTCTCTGTGAACCCATTCTTATAGCAGGCGGGATCAGTGTATACGTGAACGCAGCCATGGGGACAGGAAAAGAAAAAAAGAATGCAGATACAGCGCGTATATTCGAATATGTGTGAATTGAAGCTTTTGTGACGTGGTTAATGAAATGCTGAAAACTAAATGCGATGGGTACAACTTTAATTTCATCCTATATACAACGTGTAATCACATACAATGCTTGTGTTTATGCTCTGCAGAGGTCCCAGCTTTATTCTAATGCAGCGTTTAAGTTTATGCACTACACTGTTCACAAGTTTGCCGACATGTGAAGAGTAGTTTATGCCGAACGCCAAAGTCCCTAAGCAACTGCGGCGGCTTGTGTACACAATATCTACGCAAACATTCACCCCGATACATCTTTCCGTTGGTCTGTGGCAATACGTTACAAATCACCAACAGCCTTTCGCGCCAATGGCATTCATAACCTCTCAACATCTGCGCTGCGCCCCCACTTGTTAACAGGTATTCGCTGAAAGTTCTCTTGAAAGCGCATACTAAAAGAATAAACAAAAGAGGTGGGGCATTAAGTTTAACATCTTGTACCTTTTTAAATGCGTGTTATCGTATTTTCTATTCGCACCATTCCGCATAACATGGTAAGCTGATTCCGTTTTCAGTCCGTTCGAAATGTGTTCTATATATATATAAATTGTCTGACTAAACCTTCCTCTGCGTGCCTTATTATAATACTCGTTGAGCCACCCATAACAAGTTTGCATCGATTAAAGTTGTTCCGGAGTTCGAAAGTAGCGAGCAAATAAAAGGAGAAAGAGTCACACCATGCACCGTGGAAAGCTGTATTTTCTCGACAAAGCGCTGCTCGAAGTCCAACACGCTAGTCTTATAAATTGTCTTTGTTATTAAGTACGCTGCCATAAAGCGTGGAGTAAGCAACGGGAAATAAGCGGCTTGTTCTCACGCAACACGGCGTCTTATTGCTACTGCTAGCCTCAGAGAGCCGCTCTCGACGCCCTCCATCGGCAGGGGAACGCGCAGCTCATCGCTGAAGTGTGCCGCTGCTGCTCTCCGCTCAACTGCGAAGCGGCCAGGCTCGCGTGCAGGCGTGCCATGCCTCATATTGATTCCTGTCAGACCTCCCCGACTTTGTGATGACAAGATCTCACATAACAAAAACGAGGGAGTTAACGGCAGTAGCAAAACTGCCGCCGTAGCCACAGCCGCGTTGGAGTCATGCTCTGCAGAGAAGTGACGTCCCGAGGCGTCGTTGCAAGCGGCGCCGCCTGACGTACTCGCCGACGGGCACCGACATGCGAGCTGACAGCCAGGAGGCAGCGAGCTGCTTCGTTGATCCCGCATACACGCTGCCTTACCCACCACGAATGCAGCATTCTTAGTTTTGTGCATTCTTTGATTACGCTTAGGTGTGCGCGCTTTCTTTCTTTTGCTCCCGCCGAATAGTGGTGCCCGATTCGGGGATCCGAAGGTGAGCTGCAACTTACCATAGCCCACAACATTTGAACTCATCACACGGCACCGAAGCGGCAGACGGCACGGACGAAGAGCCGTTTCAAATAAAGGTTTATTTATTCATTCATTCGCAGGCTTGTCAACCTCACAATGATGAGAATAGAGTCGAGGATATATTCTTATGCATAGGCAGAAGTATTTCGCATGAAGTGGTTTGCTTCTGCCAGCTTCTGCGTGCTGGAGAAATGACGGAACGAGTTAGCTCAAGGGCACTTGTGAAAAATTATCAACTGCGAAGGCTGCAGAGGGGGGCATTTACAAACATATTAATTATAAGCGCGTCCAAACTCGCAGGACACGATTTGTAGTACGGGAGACTGCAGCCTGCTGGAGAGCTTTTATACTAAACCGAAGTTTTTGTTTTCATTCTAATATGATAGTGGAAGGAACTTTTTAAATCACCGCTACTATTGATTACCGCCGTCGTAAACGCGATTCGATAAGTCGTGAAGTGAGGTCATGAAGCTCTTCAAAAGCAGTACAATACGGAGTGATTGAAGCACAGGAGACTAAACGCAGAAATCTTACAGAAGGGTGCATGCTCTTCGGTAAAATAGTGAGCCTGTGACCAAAGCGCTTAAGCAACGCGGACAAGAAAGAACGACAAGGATGGTGCGCTATGCACTATCTGAGCGCAGTCTATTGTTAAACCCCTCGGCAGATGGCGTACCTAACACTTTACAGCATGCAGTGAAAAGCGTAGGCGACACATGAGGCTCACAATACAGAAACTACAAGCCGTAGACTCAGTAATGCATTAAACAACCGATGCGGTACCTGTGTTCGCGTCACAGTGGCTCACTGCAAGTGCCCTCATTTGGAGGCATTTCGTTATACGGGTGTTTGGCGCGAAAATCACCATTTTTCACAAACAAATTTACTATATTTTCTGTGAAATTATTATACTATCAGTGTCTCTGTGTCACGATCGCTATTGTTCTTTTCTCTAAAACGCTTTTTTTTTTATAATCGATATTAGCTTATTATAAGAAAATAGGAAGATACGCAGCAAAAAAACATTTTTTTTTAATAAGGAGCACCTAAATAGAAACACTTACATGTAGGTATAAAGCCATGACCCATATAAGTTATATCAGACTTAATATGCATTCAGTAACGCGGTAAACGTGAAACGCTGAGGTATAAACTAAAGAAAAAGAAAGAACAGGGTGGGGGAGGTCATAGGTATGCACGAGTTTCTTGGCTGCACACCGAACCTTAGCGGTGTAGTTCATCGAAGGTCGTTACGTTTTGCTTTGCTGTGAGTTTGGACCAGTGTGCCAATCGCTCAAGTCGACTGTCTCAAGGATTTGCTTTCTTTCTTCTGCAACATGCATCCGTAGCACTGAAGAAGACCAAAATGTAAATAGTGTCGATCCCTGCCCTAATCGCAACTTGTTGCGACTTGAGACAGGCCATCTTGCCCAGTGAATGCGAAGCGGCTATATACGTATCTAAGTACTATTCTAGCTGTTAGAATTTCAGGGACAAACACACACAGCCCACGTGTCAGCTTCCGTGTGTATTTTGGAAATGTAATACTGGCGCCTTCCTTCTGTTGCGGTGACGTTGATCGATGCAAAATGCAGCTCCTACTCACACGTGCGCACGCGCCATCAAGGAGACGGAAGCATTGGCACTCGCTTCGACAGCGGTTCGACAACCGTTCGCATTTGCGGTCGCGTCCCCGACGACTTTATGCATTTCGGATACTTTTACCCGACTGACTTCACCAAATCTTCTTGCCCGCTTCGTATTCACTGCTGTTTACATAGAACAACCACTCACGCTGTTCCGACAGCCCGTGTATATATGTAGATCTCGATTCTATCGAACAGGATCAGGTCATGGCTGATGCGCCTTGGCTGCATGCTTCGCGTTTGTCGTACCTTGGTTGAAACTTTGCAGACTGCAGCAAGGAACCAATGAAAAATTGTTGGCTTCTTCCTATGGACACGAAAGTAGGCCAGCAACCATTCAGCCTTGGATCCCTGTATCTCGGCGTAGAATTAACACAAACATACACACTCACACGCATGTACAGAAAAACACGCATTCACAGGCACATGTACACACGCACACAACCATATGCACGCACATGCAAGAAGCAATGTTTCGGCTTGGAAAGACGTAATCGTTGCTCTATAGCAGCCATCGTCGTTGGCTGCCTTTCACATCTCGCGCGCTCCAACCTGAGCTTCTCGTGACCCGCGGAATAAAGAAAGACGTTCTTCTGCCCCTGACTTCCGCTCGCGTGGTTCTCCGTTTTTCGCTCGCCACTCGACGCGTTGTTATACGGCACCCGGTCCCTATAGTTGCCTTATTCACACTAAACCATTTGTTTGGGCCACCTACCCTTATCTCACGTTATAATTAGTTATATTAGACCCCAGTCCTCGCATAATGTTCACCTATGATTCTAGTCCTTATGTCAGTGTGCTGAAAGCAGGCGAGAACTTCTCATAGCACTCAAGAATTCCGAAAGAAATTTGCTCTGCTGAGAGAGCCGGAAAGGGGAATTTTCAGGAAAGCGAAGCAGACGTATTTCCGGGAAGCATTAACATTGATGCACTCGTATGCTCCTTTAGGTGCCGTCGTCCGCTTGGGCATGTGTTGAGCGGCAATGTTTTTACCGAATGTCCTGTTTTTAAGGGAAGGAGTTTTTATCTTTTGGTTTATTTTTGAGTTTATGCCTCTCTAGATCGCAATATTTCGGACAAGGCGTCCGCTGCTGATAAAGAGCTTTTAAAGTAAGCTTCCTCTACACGTGAGAAATGTTCTGCCGCCTAACGGTACCTATAAAAATGTGTGGGCACATGAGTGTCCGTGGCAGCACTACCTACCTACGTCACTAAATTATCCATGGGACGCTCTTGAAAACAGCGAGGGAGTTAAGATTCAACCGAACTCAACTGAATCGCTTTGGTGTTTATCCATCATGAGACGAACTTCCCATAATAAATCTGAATCAAATAAGATTTTCTGCCATTCAGCAACGTCGGCTTTGATTTCATGAGACGGATAAAGTAAAAGTGATTGGTCGAAGAGTACAGGACAGCTGAAAGCTGGGCACGTTGGCAATTACTCATGGTAGTGCTGCAGCGTCCGTAAAAGACGATGGAAAGAGGTATAGTTTACAAGCAAGCGCTTGTTTGTAAACTACACATGTCGTTCGTTTTTTATGGGCGCTGAAGTTTTACCATGTGTAGAACAACTTATGAGCCCGATCTAACACGGACCATTTCCGGTCGATCGTCAGATCAGTGAACTATATACTTTAGGGCAGAGCATCATCATACAATGCGCCGTGTTCGGCTGCACCTACATCTGCATTAACATTACAGCATTGTTTGACATTCAAAGGAATCGTTGGTCCGTCTGTTCGACGCTGTGTGCGAACCGTAGCAAACACGCGCGCGCACAGCCGCGCACACATATTGAATGAAACAGTTTAGAGAATAGAAAGGCCTAGTACTACATACAAGAAAAAAACAGACACGTGATAAAGACAATTTATAAGGAGATAATATAAATGTAAGCACAGGCTGACTGTTTCTACCATGTCATTTATGCGACCTATCTAGTTGATGTTTCTGAAAGTTTGCCAAATGGTTGGACGCTACCCTGATGGCGGCAGTTGGGTGCACCAGCAACAGATAATGCACCAGCACTGCACCAGCAGATAAAAATAACAATAGAAAAAACCTCGAAGCCGATAGCAAGAAGAATGCCAGAGAACATGAGAGCAAGAAATATTACTTAAGAACCAACAAATAGAAAAGGAAAAGAAAGAAGGTAGGTCACTATGGAGGGAAGCTAACAGGGTTCATGATACCAGGCTGAAGAACCGTGCACGCTCTTCCGTTTGTTTGCTTTTGGTAGCATACGCGGACCAGGGTACATCACTTCGAAACAGGGATCGGTGTAAACAGCTGCGCAGGCCACGGTAGGTGGAGAGAGGGAGGAGAGCAACGCGCCCGCTCGGTCTCCTTTAGCGCTCAGACAGTGAAAGGAAGACGGGTGCCGAGAAGATGTACTCGGGCATGGTTGAATGCGGCTTCGCTTTGTCGCGCACCGCTGCCGCATGCTCGTCCGTATACAGCATTCGGCAATAATGAGCGAAAGCGACAAGCAGGACCGTGTGAGAGAAGAGAGGAGCTCTTTTCCTCTCTCAAAGTAAGCCGCCGGTCGGCCGTTTACTCGCCAGGGCAGCCGCAGACTCTTTGGTCCCCATTTGTACACAGAAACCTGACGGCGACGACGGAGATAAAGAAGAAGATCGTCTCTAGCTAATATAGAAAGCAAGGGAGCATCGGATGGTGGGGCCCAGCCTTGCTCTATTGGCTAGAAACCGCGACCGATGGGACAGCGTAAGTTGTATGCTAAAGACAGCCATTGGCAGCAGCATCTCTCCTTCGACCGTTATTTTGTTTTCTTTCCTTTTTTTTTATTTACCGGCAACTGCGACAGTAGCCGATCTGTCGACGTGGGAACTCGCCACTGCTTTGGGGGAGGCAGCGCTTGGCAGCCGCTGCACCATCTCAGCGGGAGGTTTGTGCGAAGGCCGCTGGAGGTGCTCGCGTGTGTGTCATGTCAAACGAGGAGAGGAAGAGGGTTCAGTTTGTGTACACCATCTTCCCCTCTCCGCCACGCCGGTAGTCCTCTGGCTGCGAGCTACTCCCCGCGCAGCTGGATCCTTTTGCTCTGTAGGGCGCCTCAAGGTCAACAGCGGCAAGCGGGGCGGACCGAGACGGGAAAGCAGCTATCCTCCTTGCGTTTCGGTGCAGCGCGGCCTCGCGCACCAAATTTGCATATGCCTGACCGCGTACTTGCACACTGCAATGTGACGCTCATATCGCGGAGACCGATCTAAACGCTCGTATTCGGTCTAATCTTCTACAGCCAAGAAACAGCGTGTCCTAATTCAAGCTGCATGCAGCACCGGCGGTCTCCAAGCGGTAGATTAAGTCGCTAATAAATGAACACTTTTCCTGAAGCAAAATCGGGTGAAACACGTGTCTAGACGGGGCTGAGTCCCGGAGATGTTCATTCGTGCTCGATTTGACTATTCCCAAATCAGCTTGAACAACATCTGAGGCAACAATTCTGCGCTGTATTACAAACACGCATACGTGCACATACATATAGGCACGTATGCGTCCTGCAGTGGACATGAATAGGCTGATGACGATGACGATGAAATGAACACGTGTGTGTGCACGCGCAAGACACAAAGACATACCTGTATGCGGCAGCATGTATTCGCATCACTTGGATTAAACACCGGAAACTGTGCGGCCACATGGTATGTTCAAAGAATGATGAATACAATGAGTACTGCACGTGTTCAATAAGTAGTGGCGAGCAAATAATAGCGCGTTAAATAAGGAACACAACAACAAAAAAATACATTTCACACTCTGTTATTTGGCGATAATGAATGAACAACTGACCCATTTTTCCTTTCTGCGCTCAGGTGCCGTTTTTATTGTCCACCTTGCTGGTAGACGTTTATTGCGATAGCTTCGTTATTAAACAGCGGAATCCCTTTCGTGAAGTGCGCTGCACGCTGGGCGCATATGAACCTACAAGCAGGATAGCTTGTAAAAAATTACTTTTAGTGTACTTTAGGCATACAGTGCTTTCTGTGTGATCAATTTTTTTTCCATTTCTTCTGGGCGTCGCAAATAGCACGTTTGCTCACCTTCAGAAGTTCTTTCTGCATCCTAAAGTTCACGTAGTCCTAATAGCATCCTTTCGAAGAATACTACGACGAATAAACGACGACCCGGTACCCCGTCGTGGCTGCCAATTTTATGGTGAGGTTATCATTAAAAAAGTTGCAGTGGCTTAGCTCGGCTATGCCAGGATATACGTAGCGTTAGCAAAGGTTCAGCTGATTTCGGGATCCGATGAGTCAAGCTTCTCCGTTCTTCTGCGCTGTTGAGCAGCATTTGCGCTCTCCTTCTCCATGGCTATACCACACTGGCAAACGCCAGTCAGAAGCGCAGCGGCTCCAGCGCAGTGTCAGACGGCGACTGCACAGCGAGCGCGCGCCGGCGCCAGTGCGTCTACCACGGCTACGACGTCACTCCTCTGGAATGCGCAGACCGGCGGCGGTGAGTCGCGCGCGGCGGCGGCGGAGTGCGCGAGAGGTGCCGGCTCCGGTGGCTCCGGTGCGCAAGCCGTGTGACATCACTGATCCTTGCGCATGCGCAGCACAGCTCTTGATGTGCCGCGCGAAACGGGCTTGGCTAGGCCAGTGTAGCTAACGCTACAAAACTGCTTCTGGACTTGGGTGCAGGAGGATGAGTATTCTCTATGGTCAAAGCTATTTGCAACTTCTCTTCTGCAACATCCTTAAAAGTCAACAGCGCAACCTCGGACGTAAACACATAACGGATATATCTAACACGCCTCCATCACGGTTATCGTTGAGTGGCCACGACTACCCAGACACAATGAGAGGGGAGAAATAAGGCAGACTCACCAGTGGAGGCTCATGTCGAAGGACTCGGCGTCGATTTTCGCCAGGTCCTGGACCGTCCTCCAGGTAAGCGTGAGCAGCTGGTTCTGCGACAGGTCCACGGACACCAGGTTGGGAGCCCCGCGGAACATGTGCGCGGGCAGCACGCGCAGCCGGTTGTACGACATGTAGAGCACGGTCAGCTGCGGCAGCCCCTCGAAGGCCAGCGGGTCGACCTCGGACAGCGCGTTGTACTTGAGGTCCAGCTCGGCCAGCTGGGCATGCCTCTGAACACGCGGGCCTCGAGCCGCGTCAGCTTGTTGCGGAACAGGTCGAGCCTGGCGACGCGCCCCAGGCCGCGGAAGCTCTGCTCGCCCAGTTTCTCGATGGCGTTGTCGCTCAACTCCAGCTCCCGCAGGGCGCCCAGGTCCTCGAACGCGCCGTCGTCGACCACCTCCAGCTGGTTTGCGCTCGAGGAACAGGTGCGTCAGGGAAGGAAGGTTCTTCAGAGAGCCGGCGCGCAGCCTCCTCAGCTTGTTGTCTCCGAGCTCGAGCTTCTTCAGGCGGGGAAGGTCCGCGATGGCGTCGGCGTCCAAGCTCGTAATCTCGTTCGAGTCCAGTGAGAGCACGACGAGACGCGAGAGGTTGTGGAACGAGTGAGGCTTGACGTCCCCGAGCTCCGCTTGCGAGACCTTTAGCCGCTCTACGTGCGGCGTGTGGCGCAAAGCTTGCGTTGGGACGAATTCAAGCTTGTAGTCGCTGCCGAAGGCATTGAACGCTACAGCGGTAATGGCAGGCTGGCGCTTGAAGGATTCGAAGACGATGTGATCAGGTGGCAGCTTGCGGCCCACGTAGCACGTAACCTCAGTCACTTCCTCCGTGATGTCGGCGGTGTCACAACGGCAGTACATGGGTTGGTCGATAAGGTTGCAAAGATCGGGCACTAGGCCCTCGGATGTGACGTAAGGTCCGAAGGCGGTAAAGTAGACCGCGGTGAAGAGCGAAATCCTTGAATACCTGCGTTAAAGAAAAAAGGAAGACGTCAAAGCAAGGTGTAAAACTTAACCTTAACAAACTGTACCAGTGTGGAGTTTCTCAGAACGCGTACGCTTGCTTGAAAGCAAATAACGCTGACTCATACCTGCATGCTCGGACGACGCTTTTTTTTTTTCAAGCGATCGCAACTCCGTAAATCATCGTGTACA
The DNA here is from genome assembly GCF_013339745.2 of Dermacentor silvarum. NCBI lineage: Eukaryota > Metazoa > Arthropoda > Arachnida > Ixodida > Ixodidae > Dermacentor > Dermacentor silvarum. Next base: position 93,949,675 of record NC_051159.1, read on the forward strand.
CAAACCGATACGCAACTTTTTCATTATAGATCGTATATATGTTTATTCGAGGGTCTGGGGGCCTATTTCTGACTGTGGTGGCAAAAAAAAAAGAAAAAAAAAAGGAAAGTGCGAGACCAACACGTAGTGTACGTTCAAACACCTCTGCAGACAAAAAACGGTGCCCTGTATGACGCTAAAACCCTAAAACAATACCATACTCGTATGTTATTGACTTAGCATAAACGTTACCACATTTCATGAAAACTCTGACGAACTTGAAGAATCCTTACCTATTCTTCCCCCTTCCCTCTCCCCAAGCGCAGGGTAGCCAACCGGGCACGTCCTTGGTTAACCTCCCTACCTTTCCCTTCTCGTTTCTCTCTCTTTCTGACGCACTGCTATCGTCAATAACTGACATCGGGTGTGACTACCTACGTCAGAAAGCCCTTTGTTCATTAATAATTTTAAAACGTTCTTTCAATGAATATTTCCTCTCACTTCGCAAAGATCGAACGGAGCATCTGCATCAGCACAATATATTGTTACTTATTGTAATTATGAGGGCGGGCTTAGAAATGGATGGAATTTTTGTTTTTGTAGTCACGCTGAGCTTCCGCGGAAACATACAACTTTGAAAGGTTTGCCGACGAACTGTCATAATTCATGACTGAAGGGACTACAAACTTCGAAATTAAGATGTCCTTGCAAACAGGCTAAAGTGGACAGGAAGCTCGTGGGAGGGGAAGTAAACACAGAGGCTCCTTCGCTAAGTCACAGTGTACATAGACCATCAGCATGCATTCGCTAATAGAGCACCACAGGTTTCGCCAGAACACGCTTCTGCAGTCGGTTGACGTACGCTACACGTTTCCCTTCCTAAAGCTGGCGGCAGTGCTACTTGAGTGCCTGTGGCAAACACTTAGGACGGTGCCATGCCTACAATGCTCATCAAATACACTAGTAGGGTTTGGCTTGTGGCTTTCAGTGTCCGAACGCTTTAAACGTAAACTGCGCTTTAAACAGTTTCAATCCTTTGTTTTTTATTCTACCTTTTCGTGCATTCTATTCACAAGCACTCACAAACTTACTTCCTGTTCACACTTTTGTGCCCTAAACTGAGAAAAAAGCCACAAAGGTGGCGACTGTTTAGACGCTACGTCATGTGCGGATACCATGTAGTGAAGAATCTTTCGAAGGGAAAGAAACGAAAGCATATAACATTCCTAAAATGATACTCGCATATCCAAACGAGGCATCATCGGACAACTTTTCGGCAGCCGGTGTATCCTCGTCAGAAAGCGGTTCCAAGACGAAATAAACAATCGAACCAGCGGGTCAGGAAGCTTACGCCTGAGGGAAAGCGTGTACGCTACTCTTTCCAGCGGAAACTGCGCCGGAACTCCGAAATAAAAAGTAAGAGAACGACAAAAGAAATGAAGGACAGAGCTGCGCACGCAATGACGACTGGCTGCCGGAAAAAGTAAGAAGTGCGCGAGGCGCGAGAAAGCGAAGTTAAACGGCTCCCTTTTTGTTCTTTTATCGCGATGCCGAAAGGACGTGTTTTGGTAAGCGCAGAAATCCTCCGGGAGCGATGCGTTCCGCGACTACGCGTTTTTGCTTTTGTCCTGGTGCTCACGTATCGTTTTCCAAAGTTTAACCAAGCCTTCAGGGGCTTGTATACTGCAGCACCGAAGTGCGAGCAACGTTTGACAACTTCTATACACGGTGCTTAAAGCTAACTTTCAACATTTCACAGAACTCAACAAAAAAAAACTATAAAAAGTTAGTTAGGCAAGTTTCGTTTTCATGAATGCGAATGGAAAGGAAGGCCTTGTCGCTCGAGATGTATTGCAGTCGAGCCAGCACAAACAAACAAATAAAGACAGTGCGTGTTCCTTCGCTTGCCTACACTGCAGCGGCTATGAATTCTCTTTGCAGCTGAATCGCAATGCGAGACTGGCATTAGGTGCCGGAACATCTCGTACTGAAGCCTGAACGGCAATTTAAATGCTGCTACAATATAGGATTTTGTTTTGCTGCAATTTCTTGCAGCACAACGAAATTAGACATTGAACTACAGATTGAGCCATAGATAAATAAACTCAAATATGGAGACCTTATTCTTAATATGAAATAAAAGCCACAAACATTCTACAAATTTAACCAAACACATACGACGAGAATAAGCACCGAACTGTGCCGACAAATAATTTATTTAACGCTGTCGATGAGATTGAAAACGCTGCTGCAAAGAAACGGTAATCCTTAGCTTAAGGTACTTCATCGTATAATATTCCCAGGCCAAGCGGATTTTCTCATATGCGTACACGGAATTTAAATTGTCGCCTAACCCTTCACACTGCACATTCAACTGAGCGAGCTTGAGTTACGTGGACTTTGGGAGTTTATGGATGCCCGCGTCTCTTGGAAGGGCGAGTAAAGCAACGAGCTTAAGGCGCGCACCACGAAGGTCGCCATAAAATCTATATCAGGGTCTACAGGTCTGCAACAGTTTTTTTACGTGATGTCCACAGTGAACAGTACTTGCTACACATTCTACGCGGCAAAGTCGCGAAAAGTATAACGTTCAACAAGAATGCATTAAGCGTACGTTAGTATAAATGTTTTATGCCGTGCTCAGAGGAACCAATGAGGAGCGAAGGAAAAGTAAAAATAAAAACATAAGCATTACAAGTCTTGTGTAATTCAGCAACGTTTCAATATACAGTGACCTTGAAAATAACTTTATCTTTCCCGTCAAGCGCATCAGATAGACTGCGTCACTAATATTTGGTCCTCTTCATACAGCTAAAAGTAGTTCAGTTCTCTAATAAGTTAAGCGCACCGCAACTGCATCTATACCGTGTTGTAGCTTGTACGGGAAATGATTTCACGTTATTAAAGCTAGACATCCAAATACTCAGCAACGATTACTCGAACATAGTTTTATGATAAGATGACGAAATTTTTGTTATGGTTGTTTCATAAGACTAAAGGGATCGCAGCTAAGGAACTGGCTACTGGAAAGCGATAGCACCCTTTTCGTTCCTGTTAAAATATGACTCACGCAAAAACTGTCATTCTTATCGGTGTAACATTCATGCTGGTTCACGGAAGTGACCTAGCTCATTATCTGCAAACATTAATTCAGGTACTTTCATTCCATCTATTCAACAAATAAAAAAATGAGTTATTGCGCCTATTTTAATGTGTTTGCTTCTTCTTAGCTGATGTTCTAGCCTCCTCTGAAACCACAAAATGTTTGTTAGGTTTCTTCCAGCACTTGGGTTTTTTTTTTTCCCCTTGGGTTGCCATGCGGCATAACATCAGTATGCAACTAAGTATAAGCATGCAGGCCCGTTTCATAGAGATACTGCAAAAGTGACATAAAATGTGTTGTCGTTGTATTTCGCTTTCTAAGCGGAACAATGCAAAATTATGAACGGAGCCTTCCTGTCACAGCCTTGGTATATTAAACGCCTATACGATCAAGCGCGAGTGCTGAGGACTCCAAGAAATGTAACCATGTAACCAAGACGAAATCACTACAGAAAGGTACCGCTGAGTTAGTGGAACACCTACAAAGTTCCGTTTGTTCACGCGAGGGCGATTCGCAAAGTCATTTGTGCAAATTTCAAATCTCGCTGACACATCATGAGGTTAGGACGCCGCGTCCACCCTGCATATTCGCAGGCTGTCGGGAAGAGATAAGAGGAATGTTTTGGGCTAGATAACGCGTCAGAGTGGCGACTTGCGCTCGACGTCAGATTTAACCCGAATAATCAGTAAATATACCAAGCAGTTTACTTCTAACAATCGCATCCTTTTGGGACCAAAATCGAAGGCCTCGGAAAGACGACGCATTGCTAGCAGTTTCAAGGCGCCCCAACCCGAAATATGAAGCACAATGCGCAGGAGGAACGACAAGGCGCTTAATGGCATGGTTCAGTTAAGTATGACGCAGGCTGTTCATACAGTGCTTTATTAAAGAAATAGTAAAACTGCCGTGCAGCCCACAGTTGCTCGCTTCTGGGTTTGTAACAAGGCAGTCGCAGTTTAGAAATCTCGGCGTGGAGCTGTGAGTGCCCTTTTGTGCAGCGCAAGCGACTGAGCGGAACCGCGTTCGATGTTTGAGTGGAGAGGGAATGGTCCGTAAGGCCGGAATAGGGGACACAGCAAAGTAACCATTAGCATATTTCGGAGCTGCTGAGGTTGCCAAATGTTTTAATGCAATCACGATTTTTCAACATAAGGAATTGCTCCGCTATAGGCGCTCAATCCCCTGCTGCGCAGAAATACTCGGCGTTCAACTACTTAAGCGTAATACAAATACAATACAAATACAACCATGTTTATTTGCAGAAAGAATACAAAGCTTTCCCGGCTGGAGGCAAATACTAAAAGCGAGAAAGCCTGAATCATTGTAGTTGTTATATTTAAAATGGTTAGCTAGTTTCGTGCGCACAATAATGTTACTGGATTTTTAATGTTGACCCGCTGCGGCTGAGCATACAGCTCGTGTATGTTGACCATGCTTAAAACTCCGAAAAAAATATAAACATGTGCCTGGGAAGATGATCCTTCCAGACATTATGTAAATCACTTCTTTTCTTAATTTGTTAAACTGCGCGTACCTATGTTCCAAGAAGAGGATTTGTCTTCGGTTACTCGTTTCTCTGTGAATGCCCCGTAAGCCTCCATTTAGCAACAACATTCAGAAGCCTCGAAACAAAGGACCGAGTAAAACAAGCCGGAAATTTTCAACATCAATGACAAACTGTTGCCCGTAAATCTCTGTGCCATTTAATGAAGGAAAAGTAAAACTTTATTCTGAGAAGAGCCCTCAACGTGAGGGCGCCACCTGGGCACTGAGTACGGTCATTAGTGTAAGCGCGAGCGTGTCCATTTAGCGAAAGAGATTCAGCGTGCTCGTTTACGGACGGCGCGGATTAAGCTTCAGGATTCGTATGTAATGCTTCATGTTTCCGGAGGAACAAGAATTGTTACCCACGCCAAGGAAAAAAAAACGTGTTTTTGTAACTGCTACGTAAGTTTCGGTAAAGTGAACGAGTGCTCTCTTGTGCAAAGAATGATGCTCATTTTATCAAACATTGATTGACCAGGGTCCGGCGGATATTGCGAGTGAGAAAAAGAAATAACATTAACGTAATTATCCGTTTGCGTATTCATTGCTAATAGCAAAAAATCTGAGGGCTCACCTTTGCTTTCGTGTTTAAGTAAATATACAGTAGTTTAGTATAGCTTCATAATTTCTTTAGCGTACCAAAAAGACACGGGACTGACAGGAACTACGCAGACACAGCGCCGTCAGACCCGTGTCTTTTTTTTTTTTTTTTGTGCGCTAAAGAAATTATTACACATGTAGTATACCAGCATGCCCAGGTTAACGCTCTTAGCATAGCTCCTTTAGTTTATTCAACATAAAAGAAAACAACGTGTGCGAGTGAAAAGAAAAACAGAACTAGACAAACCGTATTTCCCAAAAAAAAGGAGAAGAAGAAAAGAATAAGAAGGAAAAATAGAAAACTCTCCCTTTCTCGCCAAAAGAAGTGATGCCTCGCATTTTCTAAACTAAAAAGGTGAAAAATAGTGAGAACAGGCGACAACGTTTTTCTTTTTTTTTTCTTTTTTTACCTAACTTTACACAGCTACAGTGACACTAAATTACAATTGGTAGCACTCAAAAGCTCAAAGCTTGTTCTCTGTGTATTTCATCCTCAAAACAAGCTCAGAATTCAGACATTTTATACTCCTTCAGCTTCATTAAATGTATACATGCGCATAAAGAGCTGAATTGCCGACTCATTCAGTGGGTGACATCAGTAAGGATTGCATAGTCCCACTACCGGCAGCCTGTCTCCGGAAACCTTATGCACAACACAATTCGATGCCGCTGACCCACGTCACACTCTGCCTGCGGAATGAATGGCATATTCAGTGCACCATGTGAATATAGCTGAACTGATAGAATTCGTTTAAATAATATTATCATTCATTAACTGAAATTTGCATTGACGTGCCTGTTTTGTGACAAACCTTTGGGCACATGCATTCTTGCTTCGCAATTTCTCGACCGTAAGTTGTAGACACATGAACAGTCATACCTACAGAATGTCTTCCAGGTGGATTCCAATGAAATCAACAAGGAGCAGTTTTCAGCAATTTGACTAGTCTACTGCGCGGTAGAGCTAACGTTTTGGGTGGTTTATGCTATAGAGTCACTGTACATAGGTTAATCAATTCGACAAATTCCTTATAAAATTACTTTTGACTGCTTTAACGAGTTTGAAGCACGCGCTCCTCCAAATGAAGATTAATTAAAAAAACTACTTATCACGTTCAAGATCAAGGTGACATTATTGCTGTCTGATAATCGCTGCGGAGGAATTAAACTCTTTTTTTATATATTTAGGTAGGAAATAATAAGTACCCGTAAGTGAGCCAAAAATGACAGCGTTTCATCGTACGCTATTTTGCGAGTATCTGATTTTGGGTGCAAGTTCAAGCATGTAATTCAATGCTGCTTAAGATTCCATTGATGCTGCAGTAGTGGCTGCGGAACGTACATTATTCGCTGCCTATGTAACAACTCTTTACGATGTCCGAGTTAAATGCAAGTCGAATTTTCTCCTAAGAACACTTTACTGCAGCCGTTGTGCGAGTGCTCAAGTATGATCACTGTATCTATTTATGCAGCAGGCCGAAGTATAAGCGACATACTGGGAGAATGGCGGGACGACGCAAAACAAAGTGTTGAAGCATTTTATGAATTGTGAAGGTGGAACAAGAGTAGATGCTTGCGTGGACATTTCCCACAAATGGAGACGCAGCGAAATGAATCATGAATTTTTTTAAAGCGCGCATGTCTGACCACAGCGGTCCTTTTACGTTTAAACTCTTCGAGCCGAGAAACAGTGGTTATTTGTTTAATGCGAAATACGACCTGTTGTGACTGAGAGATGTTTCATGGCAAAATCAAATTCGCAACGCCACAAAGCTCCAGAGACCATCCTTTCTTAACTGACAGCTCTGGCTGATTTTTTATTTTATTAGGTTGCTTTTATTTGAGGGGGCGTCCATGGTCCAAAGGGCGCCTCTGAGGCATCTTCGACAAAAACAAAGCGGAATAAAAAAAGCATCGAATAATAACATTTATTCAAGTGCCACTGTTAAAACATTTAACTTGATAAATCGAGGAACCTCGAGTTGATCATTCCCTGCCATTTCGTCATAAGTGATTCCGGTGACTCAGCTCACTCAGCACTCTTTCTGCTGAACTGCACTGCGTATTTGCCAACTGAGATTCTGGCCCCTCAAGTGCACTCTCGGCTGTATAGCTACACTGTGAGACATTTATCGATGTTGATCTTTCCAGGGTAAGAAAGGAAGGAGAAGTGCCATGCATGTTGACCAGAAAAAGAACATCTGGTTTGCTTCCCCACGCAAGGGAATAGGATCGAGCAGGAGAATAGAAAGTGACAGAGAGATAGGAAGACATGGCGGTGAATACGCGCTCGAGTGCGAACAGTGCCACGCAGTAATAGGTCCACAAAGGCCAATCGAGTTCAAGAAGCACAGAAGCCCCTCATTGCGTTTGTGTGCCGACGAGCTGAGATCGATGTTCAAGTAGCATCTGAACGAAGAGTGATCCATTAAACAGATTACCTCTCAGTCAAGCTGAGGACCGCGGCACAATAGCTGGTCAATGCCCCAGGCTGAGTTGCCTTCACCGAAGCATATTCAACATCACAAGAATGACTGCCAGTGTTCATGCGATGTCTGCGTCTTGGAGAGAAGGTTGAACATTTCAGAGGACTCTACAGAAGCAACACGGGAAAGGGGGATGCTATACCTCATTGGGGAGTATGCGGCTGGATACAGTGGGGAGCTCGTGGGTCGGAATCCTACTGCTGGCTAGTTCTCATTTATTCCCATTTTTTCAGCGTTTCTGTCACCTTCCATGACTTCATTGGTTCTTGCATGTCGATAAAGAGTGAGCGACACAGCATGAATTTTGTCGTGCGATGTACACATTCATCAAATTACTATGTGCTTGTTTTCGAGTATACCGACGAAAAGGCCACAATGGACAGGAGACACACGGAATAGCGCTAAGTAGCTTGATTTTGTATTTGGGCCCACAAGGCTTTCACTAGTTTGGGATGTGTCCTTGGTTCTGTGTGCCCGCATGATACCATAGGCAAGATTTGATACAACAGATATAGTGTTCTTCTGCAATTTTTTATCTCGCCCCTAAATCACTGCGTTTATCTGACAGTATTATATCCTCACGAAAGAAATTCATGGTCCCTAAGACATTGACGATTCATAAGACAATCGCCCGTGGTTTCAACAAAATCTCGATTTGTATGCCTTATATCAACTTCCTATTGCGAATGTCAGAATTACGATTACTCTGTCAGCCTGATGTTGGGCTCCGGTACATCGTCACGGCTGCCTTAGAGAAGCCATTTAGAATGACGACGACTCATCAGTTCTCGCCCGCATCTGGTTTTTCGAGCTTAGATTTGTTGATACCATTACTTTTTCTATCTATATTCCAAAAGTTCCCCGTAGGCTGCCGCAGTGTATGATCTCCTTCCGATCCCCCCCCCCCCCCCCTCAATCACGTCGTTCGCTGCTGAGGTACACCGAAATTGAATTTCATTTGCACTTGCGATTTTAACAATGACGAATCCGCATAGTGCGCATGTGTGGCTCCCCAATAAACGGGAAAACGAACGGCCTATGCAACTAAAGAGCTGCTGGTGCCTGCGACAGAGCACCAGTCAGTATTTTATGCAACAAAAGCTTAGGCACGAGATGGTTTTTGGTATCGTTGTGAAAGGTTTTTAATTTGCAGCCCGTAACGGTTTAAAGTTAACATAATCAAATATTAGAACATATAATCCCGCTAAAATTGGTAGAATTCGCTCGAATACATAACATTGCGGCGAAATAAATATACACGATCGTTCAGATCCGCCCTGTTATTCCTTGTCTTAGCGAAGTATCTAGCGTCGGCGCAAGCCCTCTAGCGTCCAGTCAAGTGCCTCATTATTCAATTCAATCCAAATTTTATTTACCAGGCCAAACAGAATTGGCGGGCCACCTAGGCAAAAATCTGTCGCAGCAATTTTTTTTAATTGTCTGTGGCAGATAGCACAATTCTAGCATTTTATCTAAATACTCGATGAAGCGGCCATACTTCTACGAGAAATCAAAATGCCTATTTGAGTAGTTAACATAATTACGGCAAATAACTTTAAAATTATTAATTGGCACTATTTCAATCCACGAATTATAGCCTGAGTTCACAAGGCGTATCCACTTGGAATTAATTCTCGGACTGCAACAGTTTCGAGATATTCAAATTTAAAGTGTCCGACAAAATGCGTTAGTGTTCCAGTTGCTTTTTTTTAGTTTTTAGAAAACGCAGTGTTATTCTCTGAAGCACAAAAGTAGCTAGAACACCAATGCATATTGTCGCACATTTTGCTTCTTTTAATTTCTTCATTTTTTAATATTTGGCCTACCCAGTTTTGGTCCACATATGCAGCGGTACATACTATATGTACCCCTGGGTATGGACCATTTTCTTGCCAATCTCCCAAATTGATGCAGGAGTGAATGGGTGTCATCTATATGCATACACCTCTCTTCGCCATTCTTCCACCGTATCCCAACATCAGCTTGGTCCTCGTCACACCACTGCACCGATGTCTGACAGTGTGCCTCCGCCTGAACTGGTCTTTGTATTTTGGCACAGCTTGTGAACGGTGTTAGGCATAAATATAAACATTACATGACATGGGACCTGTGCAGCGCATACACATAAACGTTGTATAAGATTACATGCTGCATAGACGAGAATGAGCACAACTGTACCCATTACATTTAGATGGATAGGATTTCCGCTTCACTAAAGCTGACCCGCCGTGGTGCGTAGTGGCTTTGGCGTTGCACTGCTAAGCCCGAGGACGCAGGATCAAATCCGGCCGCGGTGGCCGCATTTCGATGGGTCGAAATGCAAGAACTCACGTGTACCGTGCATTGGGTGCACATTAAAGAACCCAGGTAGTCAAAACTAATGCGGAGTTCCCCACTACAGCGTGCCTCATAATCATATCTTGGTTTTGGCACGTTATTCCAGTAATAACTAATCAATTAATCACTAAAGCTGAGCTTCATATAGATTCCATGATGCGCGTTTGATTTGCATTTTTTTCATTAGCTAAGCCTAACGTTACGTCAAATACTATTCATGCGTACACTGTTGCACCACGGTTGTGACATGGCCTGAAAAAGAAAATAAATCCTCAGGAAATAACGCAAGGGCCACGGATGTACATGAGAACAACGATATATTTCACGACTCAGTGGAGGTAAGAACTATTGTACAATAGAAAGGCTTTGCGGGGAAGGAATACGAAAATCTAATTACTAGCGACTGCTTTGAAGAGGAAACCATTAACAAATTGCTTGGAAGGCTCACGATCAAGACGAGGAGAATTGTTATTCGCAGTTCCTTTCCTTTTATAACAGTATCAATATTCCTGTTCCCGATTCCCTCGCGACCAAGAAATAAAGGAGGAAATCAATGCGGCGGTACTTACACTTAGATTGTCCCATCAAATCAGGCTTCGCTTCGTCAGCGAGACAAATTTAAGTGTTGAACCATTTGAAACGAAATACACCTCAAAAGCGAAGGGTACAGCGGAAATGTGTCATCCCGCGCAGAAAGATGTCTTCTGTGCAACACATCGCAGCGCGCGTAAAATATGAACGGTGATCTAGGTGCCCCGGGGTCACGTCGCCCGCTTTCGGAATATGCACTTGCCCGGTCATCAGAGTGTTTGTGTTTACTTGCGAAGCTCGTTTCGAGTGCCATATATCTCATCAGCGCCCACTGCTCCAACACTGCTACCGTCTGTTCCTCTGCGCAGCGTAGCTTTATCGCGGCGTAAGTCGTAATGACGCTGTTTTCGATCTTCGCGCCATGAAAATATGGCTGCACTCTGTCAAGAAGCGGGAAAAAGAAAACCATAACCACGACCCCGAGGTGCGTGTTTTTTACAGCGCAACGCGACAAGGGCCAGCAGGAAGCGAGCGTAAGTCTTGGGCAGGCGTCTACGCAAGAAAGCAGCGCCAAGATATCATCCCGCCCGTTCTATTTTCGCAAAAGATATGCGTCCCTACAAAGGGCTGCTATCTTCTTCATACGCCTCACCTTTTAACACGTCGGGCACTGTTTACAAAGAAGTTCCCGACTTCGGGCTGTTGTGCGGGCCAACGCGGAAACACGAAAAGCGGGAACACACGGTTCAGCTGTTCCTAGAAGGCGTCCCATGGAACACTGACTGGTCACAAGCTCCGACGGGCACACGAACAAAACATCGCGCTATCAGTTCCCTATTCTACCCTAACACGGCGAAAAAGCGATGGGTACACGTAATACACACCTCTGCTACTGCAAACTCTCTCTTATGATTGCTTGATGACATTGCGATGACACTACAAAGTGTAGCCATGTGTGTTGCGATCAGCCTTCCTTTCTCCAGTCGATAAGATAAATAACATCAGCGTGGTGGTTTTCGTACGCCAGAAGACTTAATTGTAAGCGAGTGGATATACTACACTGAGTATTCATGTTGTCTGTCAAGAGAAAATGAACATAAGTTGCTTTAATCTATAAATTTTGGCATCGCACTGCTAAGCCCGAGGGCGGGAGACGAAATCCCGGCCGCGGCGGCCGCATTTCAATGGAGGCGAAATGCAAAAATGTCCGAGTACCGTGCATTGGGATCACAACCCCATATGGCCAAATTAATCCGAAGTCCCTCACTACGGCGTGCCTCATAATCAAATCGTGGTTTCGGCACGGAAATCCCCAGACTTAACATTTTAAATCCATAGAAAAAGAGAGAACAACACGTGGCTGCATGTATGAGCAGAGAGTGCGCCACTAATTGGTAATTTACCCAGTAATTAGTTTGCATGTGCAAAGGGTAAAGCACGCGCAAGATGAAAGTATACGCCCTCGTTTTCTTTCTTCTCTTTTATAAAGTACTGTGCGGCACTGTTCATTAGCTTCAAATGGCAATTTCCCGCGTTATAGGACGATACCATAAACTAATTATATTCAAAACATTTGGGAAAGCCCATCGCTAGCAAGAACAGTACATCTCGTTAAAGTAGAGCAAACTAGTGCACAAACCTAAAGTGAATGATGATTCTGACTGGAATTCTCACCCCCCAGCTACAACAACACATTCATACAGACAATTATTAAATGGCACAACAAATTTAAGCGAGGCATTTAAGTGAAAGAACGCTCACAAAAGTGAGCATGGGAATGGCGAGAAAAACGACAAACCGAGAATTAAAAAATGGGGAATGAAAAAAAAAATTTTTCGCGGGCTTTAGACGTGGGGTAAATGGCCACACGAAAAGATTGAGCGCCATAGGCAATTCAAGTGATATTTTCTAATGTATTCGAAAACTTCTTATTGACATAATTTCTGTAAATACCGAAATTACAAAGATACTTATTCAGTACCCAAATAATTAGTTTATGGCAGAACAATGTATACTGAAGGCTTCTTCAAGTGGCTGATAATTTATTTCATTCCAATAGAGTTCAGTATGCAAACACAATATTACTATTTTTCAGAAACTTGTAATTAAGGCAACGGCCGTTGCGTTGACGCACTAACACAAGGCCTACAACGCATATTCGCAGTCTGTCAAATCAACCACTGTGACATTGCATCGATTACCCTGCCCACCAACCTCGGAATTCACAGTGCGAACGCAGCGAAGTTGTGAGTAAAGGGTAAAGCGCTTCTGCTAGTTGGTTATCAGAACGGGATGCAGCTTCGAAAACGACGCTCCTTGACAATTTTTACGTACACCCGGTCTCGCGGGCTCGAGCAAGCTCTCTTAGAAGCAAGCTTTCTTTTGGAGCTAGGCCAGAGAACCCAGCCGCCACAGTTACTTTGTTGATTGATTTAGTTCACCAAATAAGGTCGGTAGGTTGGTTTTTCTTGTAGTCAAAGCTGTGCGGTGAGTAACGAGATTTCATACGTTTGTCTGTCCTGCACAATACTCCTTCTCCTTCGCAAAAGATGAACAAGGTTAGGGGGGAAAGAAAGAATTGCTGAAGTCATTACCTATCCTCGCGCGCCCCCTTCCAGGAAAAAAAAACTAAAAACATTGTGCGCAACTCTATAACTAATAGATTTCTCGAAACACGTCTCTCATCTCGTCTCTAGTTGATTACGGATCTGACTGATGTGCTTGGTATGCGTTGTGCTATTTGATTAAGGTTAGATCAGTTAAGCGGATTTTGAGTAATGCGGCGCCCCTTTTGGGTGCATGATCTTTTTTTGCAAATGATAGCTGTCATGAGGCATGTTCGGTGGAAAGCCTTCTGCGCTACCAATAAAAAGACGGTCGCATGCGTTGTTCGCCAATGCTTCGCATTACCGTAGATCCCCACAATGCTTGGGATCTGATTTTTTTTCTTTCTTTTTCACCGTCGTTCTTTTTTTCATGTGAAATACAGGGTGTATTCGTTACCTCGAACAAACAAAAAAGCCGTCTACGACCCACACAGTAGAGTCTCGTTAACGTGGAGCCTTTTTCTGCTTTCTGAACACGGCCGTCCATAATAACGAATGTCGATGCTTCCTCAATTGCAAAACAAGACCATTCGATAAATAAATATGTTTCTGTGGGTTGCGTTGTGTAGGGTACTTTACGTTTGACAAAATACCGCGAAAAAAATATTTTTATTATCCTACTGTATGCTATACTGGGCAATCCGGATCCACACTGAGGCCCATCGCGGGCCAACATTGCTTGTCAAACTTTCACAAGAAGCATAGCTAAAACCATAGCATGTGCAAAATATTGTGCTTCAAAAATGGCGTTTTGGTAATGGAACGTCGTCGCTCCAGAAGAATGACTCCAAATTTGCGGCGGCAAGCCAACCAAAGTGCCAGAACATGGCGACACGATTCTGACCTGACGAAAAATGAGGATTTGACGCAGTGCAAATGTACTCATCTAGACCCTCTTTTTTTTTAATGCGCAAGCATCAGGAACGCCAAAGAGGAAAAATGTGCGTGCGTTTGAAGTGTGTGGGGAGCCGGTCACATGGTAGAGAGGGTATGGGCGAGCTTAGAAGAGGGTCTGTATGTGTATAATGCAAGTGACGGAGTTCTGCTCCGTCAGGTGGACTTCGCTTCTTGCAGAGGCAGTACGCGTGTCGAGTGAGCTCCCGAGCAACACTGGCAACATGGTGAACATGGCTTAAATTGCGGATGCGGGACATCAAAGAGGTGCGACTTAATGCTAACGCGTTTCTTTCGCATTACCCCTTAATCGCCACTGCTCTTTTTTTTTTTTTTTTTTTTGAAGCTTTAATTCAGCAGTGAAGCTTTCAACTCGTATTGCAAGCTCACATGTACAATACGTTGTCTGATACGACTCTCCAATCTCAGCTACGTTGAGCCAGCGCGTTATGAACACTGGTCCAAGAGTGTGCATATACAAGTGTGCATATACATATAACGGCGAGGCGGCTCTGTGTGCATCTTACCTCGCAATTACCTCGCTGCCTAATGGGTTTACAATAGACATAGATAAAATGTGTATAATCACACTTACGACTACGCCCATTATTGCTCGAGCTGCATAATTCATATCATATGCGCTCACAGCATAATGAACGCGTGGATGGCTACCGATTATTATGCACTTGGCTTAAATTAACATTTCTGGAAATGCAGAAGCAAATAACAGGAGTTTCACGGTATCTGGGGTCAGAGCCCCCACCGTTCGCCGTCATAACGTCGTTCTCCAACAATTAAAAAAAAAAGAGAAGCCATAAAGGGCGGCTACATATATATATATATATATATCAGTGGCTTTCAGACTCGTGATTTCGGTCTGACGACAAGTCAGGACGTTATTTGGCTGGTATTGGTCAGCGGATAATGATGCGTGCAGGAATCTTGCTCGGCAACAATTTGCGTCGCTGTCTCTCTCTTTCTCTTCCCCAAACGCACACAAACACGCACATACACGCACATGCACACCGAAAATATCGTAGGCATATTTTAACCTCGAGCCAAACTTTTAACCTCCAAGTACGCAGTCCAATAGATGTGCCTTGATCTCTTATACATTCCCGTGAGTGCAAGGGTGATAGTATTGCCTACAGAATGTCCACGCCTGTCACGAAGCGTGATGAAAAAAAGCTGGCAGTTTTGCCCGAAGGCCCAAGCAAGGTATAGCGTTGCGCTTGAACGTCTTCGACGTTCTTCTAACTATACGTGGGTCCGACTGCGATATACGCGGGTGCCAAAATTTCTGGCACCCTTAAAGCTTTACCACGCTTGTATAGCCTGTAATGACATCGCACAGACTCCACTACGCTGACCACAAGGAGCCGCGCCAGTAAAATTACATCACTTTCAGCTTGGATCTCTGATATTGTTTTGCACTTTTAATATTTATCAATCTGAGCAGATTTACAATAAAAGACATGCGCTGTGAGTGTTATGTTTCATGAGATTTGTTTGGGCTGCCATCTCAAAATCTGAGGAATAATTTAGTCAAGAATCTAAGGTCTGGAATAAGCAGCTGTAGTGATAAAATAGTGTAGCAATATAACCCACATATACATCATGGCATATAGCAGGCATGGCATATAGCATACATATACTTAAATATATGCAGAGCCTCGCGGAAACGTCGACGGCGACGACGACGAAGGAAATTGGCTTGGAGTGTCCGTGTAACTGCTATCGCAATCAAATTCCAGCCTCTCAGCAGGCTTGTGGGTGGCACGGGCCGCTCGACTTTATCCAAGGTCCCTTGCCAAGCTGCGTTTCGTCTTTGTCGTACTATTTCCGCTTTGATGAGAAACAAATTTCCTCGGAATAGTTTTACCATTGCCTTTTTTTTTAACTGTTACGTCAACAACGGCATGAAGCTGTATGTCTATTAGTGTCATTTTGATGCTACCTTTCCTAGACTCTGGAGTCCTGAGCGTGCATGATAATAATGAAATGAACATGTAATCGATATGTTATCATTGAGTCGAGTGCTACCTCTCTGCTGCCCTCCAGCGCATTTAATTATCGTTCCGTTCCTTTCTTATGACTCCACGACGAAAGCCCCCATGTTGAAGCAAATGCCCCCTATGGCGTAAAGCGTCCATCGAGTGGTTTATCGCGAAGGACACAGCGGCGCACGAGCGTCGAACTGCGTTAGCTCGACGCTCGTACGCGCCAGTGACAAGAGGTGATCACAAAGGCACGGAGCGGATACGGGAAAGGGCGAGATCAATCCTCGTGTTCTTTTGTGCTTGCGGACCTGCTTGTTCCAGTGGCGCACCGACGGGGGGGGATTCGGGGTTGTAACCCCCCCCTGAGGCCGACTTAACCCCCGCTTTTGTTTAACCCCTTTTCTTTCCTTACGCATTTGAGTACTGCAACTAAGATGTAAGACGCGCAGTCGTCTGCACACTCGCAAAAAGCGCATTTTTTTGACAATTTCCCGTGAAGAAATCGAAATTAGTGCTGGTTAGATGGTATTGGCAAACTGTCAACCCCCCCCCCCCCCCCCTGGCAGAAATCCTGGGTGCGCTACTGGCTTGTTCCCACTGTTACAACGCATCTCCTCGATAGAATCAATTCCCGATAGAACCAAGTCGGACGGTCAGTTGGTCGGTTGGTTTGCGATTACGCAACGCGCTGATGCCCGGCCTCTATCAACGGGCAAGCAGTACGAATGACGTTCGCCGCTAGGTCCTTGTACAATACGCAACAGCGGCTGTTATGTACATCCTACGACAACAGATTACATATGCGTCATGCGCGTCTGCCATGTGTATAGTTATGTAGTAATGGCTATCGTTATGAGCTATATGCGCCGTTGAGTTGGTCTCCTCGTCTGCAAAACTATGCATGCCTGCGCATAATTCTCGGGCTCTTCTCAGCATTCATTTCGTTTGTGGAATCGTGCACGTATCTGCGTGTCCTTGTTTTTGCTTCTTCCTTTCTCTCGTGTGCAGAACTTAACATGTGTCGTCGTCACCTTAGACTCTCATTCTTTACTTTTTTTTTTCACTCTGTGATGAAGAGTAGCCGGCGCCACCAAAAGGCACAAACCGCTTCTTTAAATTCATGTCATTAAAACGCCACCTCAAATGAACTTAAATTCTGAGGTTTTACGTGCCAAAACCACGATGTGATTACGAGGTACGCCGTATAGGAAAGGACTCCGGATTAATTTTTATCACCTGACTCTTTGAGGGAAGAAACCGATGAGTGCGGACGTGGGAACTTCGGCTCCCGCTTCTTGACATGTTTTCGACCGATATTTGCTCACAGCGTCAAAAAGTTGGTGTCACTCGACGCCTAACGTTCTCAGGATCACGCTGATACCAAGTTTGCTACGGTGGGTGGACTTTTCCCCATTTTCAAGAGGACTGTCAGTGTGACCACGACGCGGGCGCGCTAAGCCTAGCGCTCTCAGGCGGATCCGCGCTCGGCGTCGTCACGATGGCGACGGCCATGCAATCACCGTGGAAGGGAGGACATCTCCTCCGATGAGTTTGAAAACAGCGTCGGATGGACTACGGCGGTCAGCAAGCGCAAGTCTGCTACGAAAAGCCCCAGGCAAGGTGACCGCGCCTCGCCCGCATCACGTGGCGAGAAACGAAGCCGTACTCCGGCTAGTGTGAAGAAACGTATCACTACTGCTTCGAGGCTGCCCCTTGCCAAGGGAGCACATTCGAGTCATTTTCGCCCCCGCGGAGGCCTGGACATCAAGAAGGTGGGACATCTTAGGGTCGCCCAAGCCCTAACCGTCGCCGCAAACCTACAAGCGATTGATATCACGGAGGACATCATATGCCCCAACATGATGCAAAACATCATGATCGTGAGCACCCCCTTGAGAAGTAACGCCATGGCGTACGCAGGGTGGAGGCAATCACCATTGGCGAAGCCACTACGAGCTTAATGCTTACTTCGCCGCCCCCGAGAACTCATGCAAGGGGGTCATCCACGGCGTCGATCCCGCCATAGAGCAGGAAGATTACAGCGCCTCATCATCCAGCCCAAGAACCCCAGCGCTCTCGAGGTGCGGCGAATTAAGAACACAAGCACCGTCATCATTCTCTTCGACGGCCTTAAAGTGCCCGATTACATCAAATGCGGCCCAAGCCTGATGAAAGCTCACTCTACCGCCGCCAAACCGACATCTGTTACGTCTGTGGTAGACTAGGTCATCGAGCCGATGTCTGTCCGGCACCGGAAAATGTCATCTGCAGGGGGTGCGGTATGAACAACCCCGAAGATAATCACATATGTTCTCCCAATGCACCCTCTGTGGAGGGCCTCACATCACGGCAGACAAGGCCTGCAAGCAACGCTACCAGATGCCCTACGTAGTCCGTCGACGCCGTAGAGACGACGACAAAACAAGCAAACAGTCCGCTGACGAATTCGCCGGCTCCCTTGAAGTCAGCGCTAATCGGAGGTTCCACGTCACGGAGTCGTTCACGTGACCGCGTCTGCACCTGCGGCGGATCCCGCGGGCGCTCGGCGGAGCGCTCGACTTCCCGGAGACGCACGGCTTCGCGAACCAGATCCGGCTCCAGAGGGCGGTCTCGCTCTCGCGTTCGGGCGCACACCAGCAGCAGCAGCGGCGGCGGCAGTCCGGGATCCAGCTGGGCCGACCGAGTCAGGAACCCGCCGCCCCCACCGAAAAAGTAACGGGGGGTCCATCTCCAGAGCATAATAGAATCACACAACTAGAAAAGGAAAAAGATACTAAAGCAGGCACTTGACCAGCTCCGTCTGAAGTAGCCGCACTCAAAAAGACGATCGGAAGACGGGAGAAGTGCACGAGTCAATCTGCGCTGCCGCCTACCCCTGTGTCGAGGATACCATAGAAGTTCAAGTAGCAGAACCGGTGATTCCAGTAGAAGTTCCAGTCGCAGAACCTGTGGTTAATGGTCAAACCAAAAAGAGAGCACTATCTCTGGCGGCGGACAGTCGAAAAGCGCCCTCTCCAACCGCTTTGACAAATTCGAAAACGCCACCAACAGCCGTTTAGACAAGCTTGAGGCTGTATTAGACAAGGTTGTAGAGGCAATACATACCCTAGTGGCCAGGTGCGACAAGCTGGAGACGGCAGTCTCGAACATGTGCCTGATGCAAGGACACCAGACTGGTGTCAACACTAACACACAACACATGGCGGTACACCAAAATAATATGGAAATATGGCAATGGAACTGCAGAGGCTTCCAACCAAAAAGGAATGTCCTCCAACAGTTCATTCGGTCCACAGTAAAAAAGCCACACGTCATTCTACTACAGGAAACTCTCATAAACACGGTGTCAATACCCGGCTATACAGCACACACATGTCAGGAGGTAGGAAAACGAGGCGTCAGTACCCTGGTAGCCAATCAATTCACTTTTATCATACACGACATTGGCTGTAACTCCAACAAGGTCGAGCATTTGCTCATTGAAATTATTCCTGGGAGGTACCTCAAAGAGCATCTTCATCCTCAACATGTACAGCTCGCCCAACGACCATAAACAGAGATTTACCAACATCATCAATAAGGCAGTGAGCCGGGCCAAGGCGTGTCCGTTACTGGTGGCAGGGGACTGCAACGCCCGCACCAAGCGTGGGGCTATCCCCAGTCCCGCCTCAAAGGGATAGACTTGTGGCAGGTCACAACCAACCACAACCTCCTCCTTCTCACATCCGGCGTTCCCCACAAGAACCGGAAACTCCTGTACGCCGCGACACTACTCCCGACCTGTGCTTCGTCAGGGGCTTCAAATCGGCCTCCTGGACCTCTCAACGAGAATCTAGGAAGTGATCATAACATTCTGGTCACAACCCTAGAGGTTGGATGTAAACCTCTACGTGAATTTGTGTTTACTGACTGGGAAGCCTTTAGAAAAATCCGGAAAACGCGCTGCCAGCAAGAGCACCAGAGCACGATAGTTAACCTGGATCAATGGACCGAGCAGCTCAGGGCAGATATTAAAGCGGCGACTAGGAAGATAAAGACCAACCTCGAAGTCGACCGGGTGGATAGTCGGCTGGCACACCTACTCGAACAAAAACATCGCTACTGAACAGGTGGAAAGGGCAAAGGCTCAATCGGCGGCTTAGAAAAAAGATCGCAGAGCTTAACAAAGCCATTGAGGAGCACTGTCGGGTACTAAGCCAACAGCAGTGGGATGAAATATGCAATTCGGTTGACGGACAAATGAGAGTGGGCGCCAAGTGGAATCTCCTCAAGCACCTCCTAGACGCAACCAATGCTAGATCCAACCAAAGTAAAGTACTAGAGAGAATCGTACATGAGACCACTCGCCAAGAAGACGTGTCGAAAACCCTGGATAACCTCGCTTGCCGGTACCTCCCCCTGGGCTTGGCCAACCCAGACGACTACCCAACGTATAGGGGCGGTTCGTGCCCAGAGTTGGACGCCCCCTTCAAAGTCTACGAGGTCAGGGAGGCCCTACACTGCCTCAATGCCAGGTCCGCGCCAGGGCCTGATCAAATCACCAAAGGCTCTTAGAAACCTTGACGACGACTCCATAGCGTGGCTTACAGAAGAAATCAACAAGGCCTGGCAAACAGGTGAAGTCCCACGAGGTTGGAAAGAGGCTCTGGTAATCCTCATTCCGAAGCCCGGCAAAGCTCCAAACCTATCCAACCTCAGACCGATTTCCCTTACATCCTGCGTAGGAAAGGTAGCGGAACACGTAATTCACAATCGGATTTCTAAGCATGTCGAACGGAGCGGTCTCCTTCCCTACAACATGGTGGGCTTCCGACCAGGCCTCTCGACACAAGATGCAATGAAATTAATCAAGACTCAAATCATAGACCAAGATACGAGAGACGTGCGGGGAATTCTCGGGCTTGACCTAGATAAGGCATTCGACACATATCACACCGACATATTCTGGAATCCATCTCGGATCTTAACTTAGGACAAGCCTTTCACGGTTACGTAAGATCATTCCTGGAGAACCGCAAAGCCACGTTAAAGCTTGGAGACCAGAAATCAGAAGGGTATTCACTCGGACCGAAAGGCACGCCTCAGGGAGCAGTGCTATCGCCCCTGTTGTTCAACCTAGCCCTCAGGCAACTGTCGGTATCCCTGTCGGGAATCGAAAGAGTTCACCACACGATATACCCGATGACATCACTATCTGGTGCACCGGCGGCAGCGAAGGGCAAGTGGAATCCAGCCTACAAGAAGCAGTCGACCGTACTGAAACCTTCCTCGATGGCACAGGCCTACGATGCTCGACAACGAAGTCTGAACTACTACTCTACAGACCGGTCCGCAAAGGTCCTAAACCCAGGGGTTGGAAGCCCCTGGACGAAGTTGACATAGAACTACACACCAAAAGCGGGGCGAGCATTCCTAGGGTCGACACCCTAAAGGTGCTGGGAATGTTCATCGAGTCCACCGGAGGTAACATCACGACGCTCAGAAAAATCACGACCAAGACGGAGTGCATGATGGATTTAATCAATAGAATCTCAACAACAGGGGGGGGTCTAAAGGAGGACAATCTCCTACGGCTATTCCACGCATTCTTAATGAGTCACATAATTTACGTGGCTGCAATGCACAAGTGGTACGCTTCTGAAAGGCACAAGCTGGACACGCTCATCCGTTAAAAGCATCAAAAAAGTGATAGGAGTACCAATAAAACGCCAGCACGGACCGCCTTATTCAACTAGGTGTACATAATACACTCGATGAAATCATCGAAGCTCAGGAAACGGCTCAAGTATCACGACTCTCTAGCACCCCTGCTGGGAGGGAGATACTCGCGATCTTAGGAATCGGCTCCACTGTAGCGATGGAAGCACATGTGAAATGCCAGATTACCTACGGGACAACATACGGTTGCTCCTTTTCCCAAAAACGTGCATCCACAACACAATGCGAGCAGGCGCAAAGCTGGGCTGTGGCATTGCTCCGGAGCATAAAAGCCTCGCTCACACGGTCACTTTCGTTGAGCGGCCAGTACGAGCACACATCGGACTTCGTCGCAACGGTGGTCAATCACGACGGGCACGTCACTTGTGCGGCCTCCATCAGAGACAGCACCCGGCTAGGGCAGAGCAGGCTGCGGTCGCTCTTGCACTTCTCGACGATGAGAGAGCTGAAATATTTACTGACTCGAGGGCGGCGGTTCGGGCATTTGCCTCTGGTGCCATCGCCAAGGAAGCTCATCGAATTCTCCAAGGCAAAGTCATCCAGCCACATACAATCACGTGGTTCCCGGCCCATCTCGAACCCCAACTCGACTCCCTCCGCAACCTCAATGACATCGCACACGTCCAAGCGCGCGAAACTACCCTCCGCGCGGACGCCACTGCAAGTCGAGGTTCCGTCGATTCTGGGCTCGTCGAGTTCCGTGACACTCTCTCCACCTTCAACGGGTTACCAAACACTACTACCTTGGTAGAGCTATACCCTCCCCCACACGGGACACTAACCAGACCTCAAGCTGTCACACTACGCATGCTTCAGACGGGATCATATCCCAACCTGAATTTATTCCACTACATCAATCCAGACTGCTTTAGTCCAGACTGCCTACTGCGGACAATGTAGTACTTTGGAACACATGCTCTGGGGATGCCCCTCGTTACAGAGGGGCCCGCATCGATGCACTGCAGAGGAGTGGAGCTTGCTCTTCGGAGCTCCGACCATTCACGCCAATTTTGGGCTGTCCAGAGAGCCCACGATGCGGCGCTGGAGCTTGGTCTCCCCGTCCCGACGTGGGTGCGGCCCGCGGCTTCGTCGCCTCCCTGAGAGGGGGCAACAGAGCTTCTCAGGACCTCCATTAAAGTTCTTTGTCTGTCTGTCTGACCTGGAGCTCTTTGGAGTGCGCCCGATACACGGGCGTTTTTGCATATCACCCCCATCGAAATGCGGCCACCGCGGTAGGGGTTTAATCCAACGCCCTCGAGCTTAGCAGCGCCACGCCAAAGGCACTACGCCACCACGGTGGGTAAAAGAAGAACACAATCGACGAAATAGAAGGAGCGCAATATCAGGAAAACACGCAGAATAAGAAAGTGATACACCGTGGTTGCTTAGTGGCTTTGGCTGCTAAGCACGAGGTCGCGGGATCAAATCCCGGCCGCGGCAGCCTCATTTCCATGGGGACGAAATGAAAATACGCCCGTCCACCATTCATTGAGTGGCCGTTCAAGAACCGCAGGTGGTTTAAATGGAACGGGGTTAAGAGTGAATGTATCCGGAGTGCCCCACTACAACGTGCCATAATCAAATCGTGGCTTTGCCACGTAAAACCTTAGAATTAATTTTAAAGAAACAACGTGGTTCCACGTTCGTTCACAACGATCTATACCTGTACTCACTGGAGTGCGTTAGAGGTTAGAACATATCGGTGAAATGAACATGAACAAGTGTAGGCACCGATTGTTTGTGATAGCGATCATATTATTATCAAAAACGGCCGTCCAATAACAAACGCATCTCGCGAGCGAACAGCGCTTTGTAGTAGACCGTTTGAACCCCGTCTACGTCAAGGCTAGAACAGCGCATCGCTCTCGCAGAGGCGTCACGCTAAAAGCAATGTTCGACTGATCGCGTGCGAGGCATCAAGTGTTGCGTGTCGGTGATTGAGCACGGGGGTGACATGTCCGACGCTTAAGTTCCCCGCTGCCCGTTTCCAGGCAGCATACGTTCACGGAGAGCCGAGAGCAGCCCTGAGCCAATGATTCGACGCCTGGTGTTGAATAACACTAAATGAACAAAGAAAGTGAAAACGATTTTTAGCTTGAAAATAAAATTGCGCATGGCCACGGTACCTATATGGTTAGATGAGTTTTAGAAGAAGAGTACTTTTTATAAACATAAGAGGCTCATGTGAGAGGACCAACCATTCAATACGCTCAGGACTTAAGGTTCTCGGCGTCCTTATAACCCCGAACGGTTCAGCAGAAAATAAAAAGAAAACGAAAAGTTGCAACGAGCGCGGTTAACACAAAGCATACAACATACATCATCAGGAGAATAGCACAATAGTCGGGGAGAGCACTTATAAATTACCGTCGGCCCCTTTGAGGTCGATGCGCATGCCGGTTATTAGTAAGTTTTCTCTTCGTACACATAAATATGATTAATCTCCTCGATGCATCACCACGCTATTGACACGAATGCGATACACAATTGTCACATTTGTGTTCCCATTTAGACATTACCAAAATGTCCATACCTCAACAAATGCCTGGCGTCATAAAGGAGAAGCCCAGCGCTTATAATGGACTCGTTAACGATGAAGCTTTGGGTGCAAGGGGTAAACAAATGCTAGCAATTTAACCTCGTGGAGCTCTGCGAAATTTCGAAGTTTTAGGAATGTTCAGTCTTAGTGTAAACCGGAATCTCCGGTGCTCGTGGCAGCTTTGGCATGAGTGCTTGGGCACAGCGGCGCGAGGCGTTAATAATTGACGACTGGAAAGATGGGACGCGCAGTAATCGAGTTATTCTGCCGGAGATACTTAACCCCTAGCGAAACTCTCCCTAAATAATCGATTGCTATCCTCCTAGCGTCTCGTGCTACCGGATAATCCTTCCTCGCCGAGGGGATGCCTAACCTCGTGGTTTGCTGAATGGCCGCTGTTATCTGACAGACAACGCAAGTTTGTAGAACAGTGATTAAGACAAGCATGCAGCATAGGATTAAATAAACGCCCCTCATTATGGAATCTCGACTCGCGGAACATTTTTTTTTCTGATTTTCGCAGAGCCGAAGCATCGTTCCAAAGGGAATTATTATTGAATGCTCAAACACCACGGTCTAGTTTAATGCTTGATTTTAGGGAGCATTTCCAAATGTTCGTAGTGCCTTAATTACGGGAGTTCATAGGGATACAAGAAACAATTTCCGTTCTCGTCTTCGCACACGACATATTTTCTTAAAGCAAACACGCAGCTTTGAGTAGAAAATTATTTCTATGAGAATTAGTTTTTATCATCTAATGAATATACCTTAGACGCTTTCTTTTTACTTTTCTTTCGAGTGGAGAGGAATACCACGGCTGCACGAACCAAACTTAAAGAAGGTTCCGTCATTTAACTTTTGCAGCTCCTAAAAAAACATTTGACCAACTTTACGGTGCTATAAACAAATAAGCATCTAACGACAACGTGCTTCTCATTCGTCTATTTACATAAGCAAAAGAAAACGCGGTCCTATAGGCTACATACTCAAATGCAAAAGTTTTTTTTTTTCTTTTTTTTCGAATGTGATGTCCCGCTTATTTCATTGGCCGTTCGCCGTTCAGTAACGGTATGTTTTTGAACATTTCACGATGGACGGTCTTGCCTGTATCGTCAATACTTCAGAACACAAATTTCATATATCAATCGTGCCCCTTTTTATCTGGCAACTTTCACGCAAAGTTTTCTTTTTTTTTAACTTTGACATATCATTTACCAACTTCTTACGGTGGTTTAGGTCACGAAAGTTTCAGCTTCTCTCAGCATCTCAAGTGAAAAATTGCGCAGGATACCGAAGAACTGTCGATTAAGAATGTTGTTGCTGCTGTGGAATGCCCAGCTGCTGCAATCCTTAAACTACGCATCTCTATTTGCTTTACCTCTCTTCACTTGGCATGACCTCTGTTAAACTTTGCGACGCTTATGTTTCATCTGATATTCCAGCCTGATACTTTTTTTTCAGGGCAACAAAGTGCAGGAAATCTTTCTATCTTTTTTCTTTGTTTTTTTAATATCTTGGGTTAGTTCGTCCATCAGTTAACGCTAGTGGACCTTTTTTCACAAATGGAAAGCTAGCTTTACTGCTGGGCATTTTGTCTAACAAATGGCAACGAAGTCCTTTTTGCGATCAGTGCGTACGGTCACTGATCGCTTTTTGTTTGTCTTATGACGTAAAAAAATGTAGACATATTTCTCGTGATGTAATCATGCGCAATAGACAAGCCCCAGGGTGTGCAGCTAGCACCTCGCCTACTTTTGAAGAATAACCAATGCTGTGATTATTTGAGCAAATCTGCACTGCAGAGGAGCGCACTTTCAAGTTAGGAAAAGGGTTAATTTAGTTCCTGGCGAGGTCTGTACGTAATCATCAAGTTCTTACTAACTATACGAGAACAATAATATTGCATGATTCCTTACGTATAAGATATATCTGCTTGTGCTTTTTATAATCTTACGCGTCATCAAGCAAAAAAAGCGCACAACGTAGCACCAGAGAGAGGAAGGAGCACCGGCAAGGAGCACCCCTATACGTATACGCTACAACATGAAAGTGTGGCTGACTTACATGACAGAAAAGCCGTGCTGAGAAGCCAAAAAAAGAAAAGCTTTCTCTTGATGGAGGATGGCTGTAAGGCGTGGAACGTTGCACAGCTAGGAGAGTAGATCAATCCGCAGAAAGTCCACGCACGACGCTGTCGCAGAACACACAGTACTAGTCGCGAGACAGTCGGCACACTTTAAGGCGGCGAGTTCTTGCGAGTCCGCGCCGCCGCAGACAAACACTGTCGCGACGTTCACGTTGGGACAGGGAAGCTTCTTCGCGCGTCTAGCTAGACAGCGAGTAAACAGCGTTAACACTGGCGGCGTTGGCTAAGGTCCAGTGAATAGAGTTGTAGAAATAGAGAGAGAAAGGCGGAAGCACAGAGGACTACTAGAGCAGGCGATGCCGCTCGCGCTGCGCGCACGAGGCCGAAGGCGCGTCGTCTGCTCGATGCGCGACCGCGCGCCAAAGTGAACCCGCGATGATAAGGGGGCTCGTTGTGCGGCGCTCGTCGTTTGCCGGCGCTGCGGCCGCCAAAAAGGAATGATCGGCGCAGGTTGGGCGTGGCGGTCGCGCTGGCTGTGCGGTATGGGGCGAGCGTTGGAGGCCGATTCTGCTCGGCCAAGCTGAATCAGGTGTCTCAGAAGACCTCAGTGCGGTGACGCAGCTACGAGCCTTCTTTATGACAGCACAAATTCGTAAATAATGATGGTATTGCGTTGAATTAGTTGAATCTCTCAGCAGCTGAACGCATAGCTTGGATTTCACAACTCTCGCTTTACCTTGATCCAGTTCGTGGAAAATTATTATCTGCAGTATGACGCCCGCACCACTGCAGGCATGTGTAATTGCAGGTCCCGAAATGTAGACGAAGATGAATTAAGATGTATCAAGCACTGGCGTAGAATTCTCAGAAAAGTGATTAAGGGGCGACCTCAGAAAAATCTGTGCGTAAAGTTCGAAAAAAAGTCGTTTCGTATTATTCGTGCGTACAAAGCAAGTTATGCAGGACCAAAAGTGTATAGTTCTAATGACACTAAAGATCGCGAATACTGTTGAAATCGTTAGACTGCTGGGATCTCATAATACTGCTCCAAAGTTTCAAGGTCTTCCGGATTTGAAGGTAGCTGGGGATCGCTGATGCCACGAAAACAGGAGAATGTTCAAAAATGGACCAATATGTTGCGTAGACGCGTGCCGGGCTCAAAACACAACTGGAACTCCCGCGCAAATTCACATCAACAAATAGACGTGCAGTGACCCCCGATCTACTCGATACTCACGTCTGCGAACACTATTCAAATCTTAGGCGTTCGCGCTGCTCGATTTATTCTCTTATACTGGAAGGGAAACAGCAGCTTTTAGATAACGTTCTCCTAAAGACCAGAGTTGCAGTGGAAGAGAGTTTCCTTTGATAAAGATATAGAAAACAAGGACGTATATTTAACAATTTAAAGAAAGAAATGTTTGTGCACAAGCGCCATTCCTGAACGCTTGTCTCACTCTATCGGGCGTAGGTGCTCTGTACGTCATAGGGAAGTTCTTTTTTTTTAATCTTTGCAAACAGGAACTGTATGTATAGGCGGAGGAATAAGCAGCAGTACCAGGATGCTGACGCAACCGAAGAAAACGTAAACCGGAGACCATTGTTCCGGCCTATGGATCCTTTCTTGATCGTTATTCTTCTCAGATTCGATCTATAAGCATTTTAGTATGCATAGCAACGTCCTTTCCTGTGGTATTGTAATACTTTTGTTTGTTAATGGATGATTACGCTAAATATCAGCACTGTTGAGAGCTTTGAAAACGCTTTTGCATTATGCCATGTTCTGAGCTCCGCATCACTGCAGAACGGGAAAGCGCTGCTTGACTTCGTAAACCTGTCTCCTTCCACATTGCCGACGCGCATATGATTGCAGCTTGGATTAACCTACTGACCTTTGCTGGTTCGTTAACCTCCCGGTCTTTCCTATCTCATTTATCTCTCTTCTTCGCTTCCCAAAAACTAAGAAGCATAAGCGATCAACACGTCAAGGTGGGAAGAATCAAAAAGATTGAGCGGCTCAATTTAGTGAATGATTAGTTGTTTTTTTTTTTTACATATTAGAGTTTAACATCCCGAAAAACTGCACAGGTGATTATGAAGGACGCCGTAGTAAATGACTCCTGATTAATTTTGGCCACCCGGGGTTAACGCGTGCCTAAATCTAAGTACACGAGCATTTGTTGCAGTTGGCTTCCAACAAATTGCGCCCGCGCGGCCAGCGGATGAACGCCATAGCCACCGCGGCATCGTGGTGGGTCAATTTAGTGAGTGATGCATGTGCCAAACAACCCAAGAGTTACAGAGGTCATAACACGGCATAATTTGAAGTATTCGTCGCTGAAGCACATGTTGTGCTCAGAGTACGGCCGTATACAAGAAAGAAAAATACTTGGTTTTACACATCATTCCACGATGTTTAATTCGTTTTCCATTCAAGTATGGCTTATCTGGCTGCAATTCTGCAAGGAACACTGAACTCTCACGTAACTAGATGTCCTGCGTGATGGCTCCTGTTATGAGTAGAGCCGGCTGTCCACCTGTAGACGTGCTGACTATGTGCACCACATCGGCAGGTGTAGTTCGCGCGCGCGTGCGTGCGTGTGCGTGTGCGTGTGCGTGTGCGTGCGCGTGTGCGTGTGTGTGTGTGTGTGTGTGTGTGTGTGTGTGTGCGTGCGTGCGTGCGTGCGTGCGTGCGTGCGTGCGTGCGTGCGTGCGTGCGCGTGCGTGCGTGCGTGCGTGCGCGTGACCTGCTTCGTAAATCCCTCACTGGAATTTATACCTGCATCGTAGATGCTCCGGGTCAATACCACTATTGCTTTCTTTGATTAACGTTTTTAGAACGTCACTTGACATTCTAAAAACATTCATCAAATAAAGCATAAAGCCCCCCTAAGGAATTCGCAAGGAGAATGATCTCACAGCCATAAAACTATGAAGGTGACCTTCTGAGTAAAGGAAGAGGCAATCGGACAAAAAATATTATGTAGTCAGAATTGCAGTGATGCAATGTAAAAACAAGTCACTGAGACCGATACGAGAAGCTATACGAGCGGGTCAGTTTCGGTGCAAACGCACACAGCGGCTAAAGAAAGCAAAAAGCCGGAAGTGGGCTCACGGGCAGTATCAGAAGAAAAAAATAATAGCATAAACGGCCTCGGCGAGACCCTCCGGCTCCAGGCGTCAAAGAAGCCACGCCACCTGCGCACGGTATGCGCATTCGAATCTAAAAGCGGAGACGGAATGTTGACACGAAGGAAACACGTAGGAGATCGTATCAAACCGCAGCCGTGTGTGTTTCGACGCTGCCGGAACACGGCGACTGACAATCGTCACATTGTTGTTCCGAAGTCGTGCAACATCCGCGGATCAGCGGGGTCCTCACGCAGGAACAGCGTCACAACTACGAAGGCCGAAAACGAGGCAGACGGTTGGAAAGAGGTTCCAGCTAGATAAGTTAGTTCCTCTTTGAGATTGTACCGCGCTGACGGTCTCGTCGTCGCTGTGGTCAATGCAATCTGTCAACCGCTTTCGATGTTTTGATGATAGACGAGTGCCTGATAAATGTATCGTATGTTGCGACCCATGGCAGGTATTCACAAAGAAAAAAAAAACGCAAGAACTGTAAATAAGAGCTGATGCCAGCCATTTTCATGTTGGACATATTATTAACAAAGGCGGAAGACCAATGGCAATGAGCACTCTGGAACAAAAAGCTTTTTTGAAATCGACCACAGTTTATTACTGCAAGAAGCAGAGAGAAAAGGTACAAGCCTTCAAGACTGCTGCTCCTGCATGTTGAGGTTAGAAAACAAAGCATTCCGCATCGAACTCAAGAGTACAGCTTGCACTTAGCGCGCGACTCTATGCAAAGCCAACGAGATGCTAAACCTTGCCTAGGGTGAACCTCAGATCAAAAATTATAAATTTGTGAAAAATTGAAAAGCTGTTTAACTGAGTCCTTGAACCATAGCTATATGGTTCACGCGAAGCCTCAAGCGAGGAATGACTTTTTTTTTTTTTTTTTTTTTTTTTTTGCGTTAGCTACATTGGCCTAGCCAAGCCCGTTTCGCGCGGCACATCAAGAGCCGTGCTGCGCATGCGCAAGGACCAGTGATGTCACACGGCTTGCGCACCGGAGCCGGCACCTCTCGCGCACTCCGCCGCCGCCGCGCGCGACTCACCGCCGCCGGTCTGCGCATTCCAGAGGAGTGACGTCGTAGCCGTGGTAGACGCACTGGCGCCGGCGCGCGCTCGCTGTGGAGTCGCCGTCTGACACTGCGCTGGAGCCGCTGCGCTTCTGACTGGCGTTTGCCAGTGTGGTATAGCCACGGAGAAGGAGAGCGCAAATGCTGCTCAACAGCGCAGAAGAATGGAGAAGCTTGACTCATCGGATCCCGAAGTAGTTGCCTGGCAATTAGCGGTTGAGCGTAGGAGACAACCAGGAAAGCTAAGAATAATCAGCTGAACCTTTGCTAACGCTACGTATATCCTGGCATAGCCGAGCTAAGCCACTGCAACTTTTTTTCTTCTCTTTCATTTTCTTTTTTTTTAATTAGCGCATGACAATAACGTGGCACCTTTTAATATAATATCAGTTTACGAGGATACGTGCGCGAAAACTTATATAGATTATAGCCAGTTGGCAATACGAATCGACAGAGACAGAGAGAAACGAAGAGGGAGAGTAGGGAGGTTAACCAAGGACGTGCCCGGTTGGCTGTCCTACACTTGGCGAGGGGAAAGGGGAATAATAGATAAGAAAGAAGAGAAGAGAAAGTCGTTCGCAGAGTCAGTTGCAGAGGAATCTCCGCTGTCGCAAGCGTTCGTACAGTCCAGAATAAGTACTATAGTATAATGAAAATATGAAGAAGAATATTCTAAAATGGTTCCTCTAAATTTACTAAACTGATGCCGAAGAACTCTGGTGTTTTGATATGAGAAAGTTCAAGACAGAATTACGATGGGCCTATGATTGATAAATCGGTACCTAAAGGATGTTTGTTTGTCGAACGCATTGTAATTCAGAGCATAAGCACTCGGGTAAATAAAAACTTTGCATCTGTCACGATAAAAATTCCCTTTAGTTTTCAAGCTAGAATTTGATGCAATGCTGTAACCATCTGATAACGAACTTGACACCGGGGCTTCTTGCAAGGACCGCACCAAAGGCCTCTGTTTTTATTGCGATAGCAATTATATGGACAGTCCAAGCGGACTTCTGCCGTCGGCGTCGTCGGCGCCGTGAGGTTCCGTATAAAGTCGAACGGCGCTAAAATCGTCGCCGCGTGCTGTATGCTGTATGTGCGCGTAAAAGCATGCGAGGGACGCGCGCTTTCACGGGGAGCGAACGCACGGCGGAGAGCAAACGCGACATCTTCTGTTGCGCGAAATGCCGTGGGGGGATGGAAGGGAGGGAGGGAGGGTGGGCGCGTTGTACTGCGGCACCAAATCCTTATCTTGCGACTGGGCGCAAGGGGAACAGGAATCTCGCAGGCGAAGGGAGGAAAGCAGGAAGGCAGCGCGGGAGGGAGGGGTGCGGCTTCTGCTCTGCAACAAACTGCGTACTTCTACTTTGCGCGGCGGCGGGCGGTCGCGCGCACTGTATCTTGAAAGCGATCGGCAACACGGCTCATACCTTGTATGCGCTGCGCTTTCACCGCTCAGTTTCCGTTGAAGCGATAGACCGCACGAACCTTCGCTCGCTGCTGCTGGAGAGCTTGCTCACGCCAGCGTTTTGACAGCGGTTGTGTGTGGCCATTAAGTGTGATCTATTCATGTTTGCTTGTGCGCACTGACACCATGCTTGTTCATTGAGTTAGTAAACGAATGGGTTCAAGTTTATGCAGCCGATAAAACTACTATCCTTATTTCGAATACAGCTATCTACTAATTTGCTGCCGCAATTGATGCTTCACCTGTTGGGTGAAACTGCGACATTTATTTTGAAGTCACCATAGCTCCGTGATTTCTTAAGCCTTCTGTAATCTAATCCGGGTGGGGCTGCGAATATTTTCTCTAGCCGTTCGCTTTCCAATGGAATGTGTTGTTAGCCCTAACTTTGTGTGCACCAACATAATAGGTTAAAACAAGGTTAGATTGAGATCGAGCTTGAGGCGGCTCACTAATTGCGCTCGCAGCAATGCGTCATCAGTGATTTCCTATGGACATTTTTGTTTAATGAAGGGAGTCCACAGGGCAGTACAGTTGCGCAGGAAATCCGATGTTTGGAGCAGATTCTCTTGTACCACAAGGCCTGACTATAACGTGTGCCTGTCTTGCAATGCTTAAAGAATGACAGCTCTCGGAATGCAAGTATTGGTGCCGATCAACCGGTTTTATTGCGATAGCAATTATATGGACACTCAAAAGCAGATTTCTGCCGTCGGCGTCGCCGTCGCCGTCGGCGTCGCCGTCGCCGTCGCCGTCGCCGTCGCCGTGAGGTTCCGTATGACGTCATTTGGAGATGAAATCGTCGCCGCGCGCCGAACGCTGTATGTGCGAGTGAAAGGGCGCGAGGGGCGCGTCTTTCACGGGGAGTGAACGCACGGCGGAGAACAAACGCGCGTTCTGCGCCGTGCTCGCTTAAGGGCTGCAGAAGTAGGCGTCTCTTTTCTCCTTTACAATCACCATATATGTAGAGCAAACGCGCCTTCTTCGGACGCGCGAGAGGCCGTGGGGGAGGGGGAGGGAAGGGAGGCGACGTTTAGCTGCGGCACCAAGTGCCTATTATATCAGAGGCTCCAGCAACAGTCACCAACGCCGCACGCATTTTGAGCTAACGCGGGCAAAACGCCGATGGCGTCGACAACAGTTCTGCGTGTTGTTGCTACCAAAGCCGCTCACCTTACTTCGTATGACATTGCTGTGTTGCTATCGCATTCATTGCTTCGCCCTTAGGGCGAAACTGTGACATTTTTTGATGCGAAGTATAGTCGTTAAGTTTTCTCAATGAAAGAGATAAAGTGACGTCCAGAAATTTTTTTCATGCGAAACTGATAAAGAAGGATGACGGTCTTGAAAAAGTTGTCGCAGTTTCACCCGAAAGGCGAAGCATCAATTGCGATAGCAACTTAGTAGAGAGCTATACGGAGTAAGGATAGTAGTTTTATCCGCTGTTCAAACTTGGACATGCAGCAGCACCGGCAACACAGCACTGTTGTCGACGCCGTCGGCGTTTGCCCGCGTTCGCACAAAATGCGTGCGGCGTTGGTGACTGTTGCCGGAGCCTCTGATATAAATAGGCACTTGGTGCCGCAGCTAAACGTCGCCTCCCTTCCCTGCCCCCCCCCCTCCCTCCCACGGCCTTTCGTGCGTCAGAAGAAGGCGCGTTTGCTCTACATATATGGTGATTGTAAAGGAGGAAAGAGACGCCTACTTCTGCAGCCCTTAAGGGAGCACGGCACAGAACGCGCGTTTGTTCTCCGCCGTGCGTTCACTCGCCGTGAAAGCGCGCGTCCCTCGCGCCCTTTCACTTGCACATACAGCGTTCGGCGGCGCGCGGCGACGATTTCATCTCCATTGACGTCATACGGAACCTCACGGCGACGGCGACGGCGACGGCAACGGCGACGGCAGAAATCTGCTTTGGAGTGTCCATATAATTGCTATCGCAATAATTAGATAATGCTTCCCATGCTTCCCAAATTAGAAACATATTGTCTATAAAGCACTTGTAGAGAATTATTTCCCCAAGGACTGACTACCCAAATACTCGCTTTCAAGAACATCCATAAATAAAATTGCATTGTTGGGCCCTATATTGATACCGATCGATGTATCAATAACGTGAGGATTGTGCTCACCGTCAAACCTAAAATTATTTAGCTTCAGAATTAGCTGAAAAAAAAATCACAGCATATCCACGGGGTGAATGATGATGAGTGGGCGAAGCTCCGGAGGGAATCATCGGATCTCCCGCTTAAGGGGACGCTAGCACAAACGCGTTAGAAACGTGCAGTACTCTCTAGTAAGGGGGAGCGGCCACAGCGTCTTACGCAGCCATTTACACATGCCGGAACGTGCACCGCGTTTGCCTACGCCATCGCATGACTGCTGAGAGAGTATACCCCCGTATTCATAAACGCTCCTCGACTTGAACTTGACTTGCCACCGCTTTGGGCAGCGCGTTCGAAACGCGTTGAAGGTAAGGCGGAGAGGCCACAGCGTCTTACACCAGCTTCTTACACGGGCCGTAACGCGCTAGCACAAACGTGTTAGAAACGCGCTAGAAACGCGGCCTTTCGTTAATGTTGGGTATTTATTGCCATCGTGGTGCGTGTGTCCATGTCCGCTTCGTGGCGTAGTGGGCTAACGCCGCGCGCTCGGAAGCGAGGGGTCCCTGGTTCGATTCCGCGCTACGGACACAACTTCGGAATTTTTTTTCTCATTTTTCTCAGACTGGTTACACACTACTACTACGACGACGGGGACGGAACGGGTGCCGCTATAAGGAGCTTCGCCCCTAAAATCGCCAAGTGATTTAAATATACCTGTCTCTGTTAGCGGCCATATTTCTGCTCTTCATTTTAATGCCCAGTCGGCCCGGAACAAAGAAGACGTCATCACAACCTTTATAGAAAGTTTTAAATTTCGTTTTGACGTAATTATGATGACCGAAACTTGGTATACAAGTGAACTGGAGGTACTGCAATTGCCTGGTTATAAGTCTCACTTTCTAAATCGTCGCGGTAAAAAAGGCGGTGGTCTTACGTTAATGGTTCAAGACAGATTTGAAAGCGAACTGCTCTCGAATTATTCTCAAATTACAGATGATTACGAAATTCTTACGGTAAAGTGCATATATGGTTATCAGTTATGTATCGCCCACCTGGAGGGATGCTACCTTCATTTTTATCTTTTTTAGACGAATTTCTTGCTTGGATTAACGACAATAATTACAAACTAATTTTGGGAGGTGATCTTAACATTGATTTCTTGAGCAACTCAGCGCCACAGGCTCAACTTACGGAAATGCTCGTAGTAAATGCGTTGGTAAACGTGATAAAACAACCGACACGTATACAGTTAAGTAGGTCAACATGTATTGATGCTTTTGTAACAAACTGTCAAAATCAGACAATTGACTCAGGAGTTCTCGGATCACATATTAGTGACCATTTGCCCATATACATAATACAAAGCTTTAACAAACCAAACTCAAAAAACAAACATGAAAGGTCTGTCACATACCGTAACGTAAACCAGGAGACACTGCAGCGTTTTCGTTCAATTTTAATAGCTACAGACTGGCGCTCCATCCACAGCAGTGATAACGCAACTCGCGCGTATGAACTACTAATAGACAAAATTAAAACAGCCTTCACCGTAAGTTTTCCTTACATCAAAAAGACCCGTCCCCGTAAGGCAAGAAAGCCGTGGCTTACTTCGGAATGCTTGAAGGCTATCATCGATAAAAATGCACTGTTTCAAAGGTTCCTTAGGTCAAAAAGCGCCTCCGATTTACAAGCGTTTAAGAAACATAGGAATAAAACAAATAACCTTTTGCGCAGACACAAAGAACGATACTTTTATAACTTGTTTAATCACGAAGTATCTAGAAAACCGGAACTTGTCTGGAAAAGGCTGAATTCTTTCTTAGAAGGTTATTCTAAAGAAAACACTGGCCCCACTGAGATTAAATTAAATAACGATACATTCACTGGCCGTAAGCTAGCTGACCTTTTTAACAATTTTTTTGCCTCTGTCGCAAGCAGTGTGCATAATACTTCCTGCATGGAATATATGCCTTCGAGAACACGTGAATCTGCGTATTTGTTTCCCGTCTCCCAGCCAGAAGTTGTAGCAATGTTCTTATCCCTCAAAAATAGCTACTGCCCCGACCCTGATGATCTACAAATTCGACCGGTCAAGTACGTACTTGACATCATCGCCCCAGCCCTAACACATGTGATCAATCTAATCTTTTTTCTGGCGATTTCCCGAGACAGCTACAAGTTGCTAAAGTTACCGTTATTTTCAAAGGCGGTGACAAAAATAATGTATCAAACTACAGGCCTATTTCCATACTGCCCATTTTTTCCAAAGCTATTGAAAAGTTAATACACATAAGAATGAATAGTTTTTTGAGTCGCCATAACATCATAACGCCGTTTCAATTCGGCTTTAGTAAAAAACGTTCCACAGAATCCGCGTTACTTCTTCAAAAAGAAATCATACTAGGTGGTTTTGAGCGTCAACTTTACATAGTTGGAATATTTATCGATTATTCAAAAGCCTCTGACCGGATTAATCATACCACACTTTTAAAAAAGCTACAGCATTACGGATTCCGTGGGGCATTTTTTACACTTATGCAAAGCTACTTGAGTGATCGCAAGCAGCAGGTACAACTTAATAACTATAAATCAAGCTTTCGGTCCCTAAAAAGCGGAGTACCGCAGGGAAGCATCCTAGGGCCTCTACTTTTTTAATGTATATATTACGACGTAGTAAGAATAGATGAAATACCCAATTTTAAGTTTATGCTGACGATACTAGTTTGTTTTTTTAGGATCAGATTTATCGGAAATTCAAACCAGAGCAAATACGTACTCGCGAAACTGCATACCTGGAGTTTGAACAACTCGCTAACTATAAATACGTCAAAAACAAAGCGGTTTTATTTAGAGCTAAAGCAAGAAAGTCAACTTTGATTTAGCGCTTTTTCTTGTCCATCAAAAATTGAGGTGGTTCCTGCTGTGAAATGTCTTGGTGTACTCTTTAATGAAACATGTCCTGGATTTGCAGTCTGATTCTGTTTGTTCCAGTCTTTCTCACACGGTTGGTATGTTATCGCGCACACGTTTTCTTTTACCTGAGAAAGTAAACTGTTATTGTATAACTCACTTTTCCTTCAAAACTGTGCTATTGCTACCTAGTCTGGGGAACCACCACAATTTCCAACATTCTGAGGATTTCTAGATTACAAAAAGGATGTCCGTTTGATTGTCAATGCTCCGTATAACGCGCACACAGGCCCCTCTTAAAAATCTAAACGTAATACCTGTTGACGACTTGTACGAATCTTTACTAATAAAAACGCTACAAACAAGGCATTAAACAAACATCTGTGCTTGAAAGAACTGCTAATTTGACTGAAAGATTGCATGTTTATGACACGCGCGGAATCACTTTTTGGTTTACGCCACGGACCCGTACTAATTATGGCCGACAAATGATCGCATATACATTGCCTACTCTTTTAAACACCAGCATTGTTTTCTGTATGCAGCTGCTATCAAGTTTTGATTTTGTACTGGAAAGTTTCTCAAGTTTCATAAATTTTGATGTCGTGCAGAAAGTATATATTGCTTTTCAATGTTAATTTCAACACTGTTAGTTTATTTTCCGATGTATATTTTACCATTGTAAGTTTTGCCATTGTGCCATTGTAACTAGGAACGTTTTTGTTGTTGTTGTTGCCCCTGTCAAAGTGCAATTATCGGGTACAGACCCCTCAAGCCTTTTCTTGGCTTTTAGTCTGTGCCCCCAGCATTTTTGTACATGTTATAATGTACCATAATGCCGAAATAAAATGAATGAAATGAGAATGAAAGTGTAGAAAATGTGCTACGACATACAGGTTTGTCAGGGTAGAGCGGATCGTACACATTGTGGTCTCATCGCTACGCTCACGGCGCGCACTCTCGACGACCACCGCGGGTTCGAGCACTCCGAGCCGCCATGCATACATGTAGGGCGCCGCGTCCACACGTGCTCCGGCCCGCTCCGTGTGCCGACGCACCGCAGCGCGCGCTGGCACCCGCCGGTCCCATGCTAGGGGAAGGCGAGCCCACGCGCGCAGCAAGGGAGACCCTAGCCGAGCTCTCCAGAAGGACAAAGAACGTTTATTAAGCTGGTTCAATACAACTAAGTTTAAAACAACACACCCGAATCTATAAGTCTAATTGCAACACAAAACATGGCCTGGCCAGATGGTCGCTGGTGGCCGCCAACGGCGCACCGCGACAGAGAAACAAAGCACAAGGAACTCAGCAGAGGGAGGCCCCCTATCCTTCGGCCAGCGTCTGCCATCTCGCACCACCACAGCAGAGGAAATGAAAACAGAAAGAAACAGACGGGGGCACGATAGGAATGCGCTGCCTCAGGACATCGAGACGATGGAAGAGTGCGCGCACCGCCCGAGGCCGGGACCCCGACGAGTCGAAGTAAGTACCTCTAGCCGAAGCAACCATCGGGTGGCGGCGGACAAAGGGGCGCCGCCGGCAGAGTGGAGCTCGTACGCACCTTCCGACGCCTGGATGTGGCCTCCCCAGGCCCCGTCTTGCGCCCGCGTACCCGAACGCACGCAAGCAAGGCCCGAATCCCGCCAAAAGGTCGGCCAATGGGGACGTCCGTTGACCTTGCCGTGGGCGGGATGACAGCCGAGTGACAGTGTGTTATGACCCGCTGCCACCCCGTCCAGGCAGGGCGGGAGACAGAGATCTCGGAAACGCAACGCAATGGAACGGCGTCACACAACCACTTCGAGCGCCCGAAACCTCACAGCGTTGACAGTTGAATGGATACCATCAGCATGAGCGACATTCATATAGAGAGTACGACATACGTTATAACAAGCCTGGCTATTTTCAAATTATTAATTTATCTTAACAGATGATTGGTGTCCTTAATAAACAACAAGAAGATTGTCGAAATTTCGTTAATAAACGTATCGAAGCAGCAGGAAAGATTTCGGTGACTATACCAATATCCTAAACAATTCGTCGACCGTGATTATTCGTCCTCAACGTCCTATGAATTTCCGGTAACCGGTAAAAACGACTGGCGACAGGGCCAAGCGGAACAATAGAATGGAATAGTTTCGCCATTCACCATTTCTTTAACTAAACCTTCAGGAGATTGTTGAACTAATCATTTGTACCCGCTTGTATATAATATAGCATCAAAACCCCTGCGCTTATAGAAATACTGATCTACCAACTGCGTCTGAGCTACTGCGATATATTCACTTTCGTTCATTGTAACAATCACATCAACTTCGCTAGTCTGCTTAATCACTATATTGACACGCGTATACCGTTTATCCGGTGACGGTGACAAGAAACTTTAATTGGTCCTGAGAAACTGGCCAGGGGGAGCTGGCCAGTTTATCCGGTGTCATTTTTTTCACCGGCTAACAAATGTTATAAAGTTACCGCTCGGCGCAAAACGCGTCCTTAATATTTCGGAAATCTCTCGAATGTTGTCGCCGATTCTATAGCGACGGAACCTCGTGTAATGAGATGACATGCGCGACGCGAATAGTGCTGTACATTCTGGAACGCACGCGAGTGCCAGCGATTACGCTGGAATCCGCGACGCGTCACCTAAAGATAGCCGATGCGCTGTAGATCCGATCTCGACGACCGACAATTCGGCTCACTGCTATCGTTATGCTATAGCATTACTTGTGTTTCTGGGCGCAAGTTCGCCCAACAAATAGTTAGCTCGTTAAGCAAGGTGCTGCGCGAAACAAACATGGATAAAAGCACAAGGACAACGCACAAGGGCGCCCGTCCTTGTGCTTTTCTCGTCCATCGCGCAGCACCTCGCTTAACGATGTACGACCGACTTGCCCAGCAACACGCACTATTGAAAGAGTTAACTTTTACCCAGTGGCTTTGGCAGTGCCTTCTTATTCTTCATCGGCACGACGTGAGCATATCCGATCACGCCCTTAATAGCTACGGATTCTTTTTTGTAAAGGCTACATCTAACCGTCGCATATTTTTCGTAGACGCGATCTATATCCCGGAGCATGGCTTTCCTCTAAAGTTCTAGCCACTTGTCTTGTTCGTGGAGGAGGAGTCCAATGTATAATTGGATGTGAATTATTAGGCTTCTCTTCGAAAATAGGTCGGTCGTAAAGGTACCCCGCTGCCGCAAATTCGTTCGAAGTTTTCGCGGTCTTTCGCCAATTGAAATTAGCTATAGCAACGGGTGGCTTGGCAGAAACTAAGGCATCGAGATAATGCATTTATTTATTCTTCGCATAAGCTAGGACACGGGTTATTAAAAATGCTTTTTGTCAGATTCCTGGCTGCTTACAATGCATGCAAATGTTCCATGGTTGCTGACGTTGCAGTTTAACGTTATCATGCAAGAACTGATATTTAGTGGTAAAAAATTCAACTTTTTTTTAATACATGGTCAACAACGAGGACTGCTCAGTTAGCTGGTGTTTAGCGAAAATATGCTTCTCTGTGTTGATCAGGAACTTAGCCGATGACATGTCATGCTATTTTACGATGCGCGTTGGTTCCTTGGATGCCAATTTTATAGGGTATCCTCCCATATCGACAAGTTTCGGCCTGAAATATTTCGAATGGCTCGCTTAACAACTAACCTAAGTTATTTCGGTGCAACAGGGGAATTCACGTCCTCTTCGGGGACATGTGGTTTCGGCCAGTCATGTAGTATATTTATATTTTGCAGTACAGCCAGTGGTGTTTTCCTTGCAATGGGCCCAGTTAACTGCTTGCGGCACGGAAATCCTTGATCACCTTTTCTTTTTCCCCAACTTCTTATCCTTTTTCAGCAACCATTTATTTAGTATTTTAGTAAATCTCCATTCCATACAGCAGCCATTATTTCTTGAAAAGCTTGTTTGCAATCACACGCTAAAGATGCTGAGAGGCAGTTTTGATGACAATTGATCTAGTGCTTAAAACTGACTCTTTATCCCTAATAAGTGTCTTTTTTTTAGTAGTGAGTACAGGCGTGGTACTAATTACAGAGAAGTAAACATTTCTGATGTATTTATCTTTATGCGTCTGCGTTTGGATATTCGATACACGATACTTGCTATTTGTATTCGATTCTTAGTGAAAAACTTTGATATTCGCCCACCTGTAAAAATACTGATTAACATGAAAAAATGAAAAGAATCATATGGTGGATGACGTTATGTCACACTTGATTAAAAAATAAATGAATCAAATGAAACCTCAGATGCATGCACCCGCTCAGACCACAAACATCAAGTTCACAGAAAATGTGTTTGCCCAATATTTTTTTCTAATCCTAAGGAAGTTTCTTGAGTTGTTAAACATACTCACATGGCGATGGCTTCCCGAGACACTTGTTGGGCATAGCACTGCCTGACGGGTTTATTTCCGGAGCTGTAACGACATGAGGGGACCGAAGACGACCACTCCTTACGTTATCCTGGTGAAGAACATGCATCGCTCCGAAGCGAGCTTGAAATTCGAGTTCCCTTTGGTGACCGGGGTAAAAAAAAACTGGGGGCGACCTCAGGTGGTCTAGGTATAGGCGTTGCTTGGGAGTGTTTTGGATTTGTTGCCGGCGGATTGGTTGCTTTTGATACTGCAAGGGGCGTTCTTGGCGCTCTACTTTTCGACAGATAGTCGGAAATTTTCTTTTCCGTTGTGGGGCCGTTAATAAAGAAGTTGTCAATTGAAGGCAGGTTTGTGACGGACACGCCGTGGTGGCTATGACGTTGTGCTGCTTAACACAAGGTCGAGGGTTCAAATCCCGGGCGTGGTGGCCGGGATTTCGATGGGCGCGAAATGCGAAAACGTCCGTGTACCGTAGCATTGGGTACGCGTTAAAGGATCCCAAGTGGTCAGAATTAATCCGGCGTCCCCCACTACAGCGTACCTCATAATCAGATCGTGGTTTTGGCAAGCAAAGCGCCGGCCAGGAAAAGAAAGAAAAAAGGTACCTGACGAGAACTTCAATGGCGCTCTTAGAGGCGGTAACAAGTGCAGAGTCCAACCAGAATGACGTAGTTATGTCAAAACTTTTCCTAAAGCAGAGTGCTTGGGTGTGGCTAGCCAGTAGCGCTACTCCCTCGACACTAAGGTGAACACCATCAGCCCAAGTACTTAAAGCCATGGTCCAGGAAGTACACAAGGCGGGACTTCCTGCGAAAACATCGCACAAGCAATGGTAAATCGGAGAGCCTCTTGATGAAAATGGTAGGCAGAGCCGTAGTTGCGGTAGCCTCGTCGTCGGTTTGTCGTTCTTCGGAGCACGAGAACTGCGTGAATTCGTCTGATTTAATGGTAGTGCTTGGTAATAAGGCTTATGAGGTGGCAGTGCATTCCAAAAGTTGACTCTTCAGACTTTGACATTAGATAATTTGTTCCGATATGTAGAAAGCGTAGTGGTTGCTTGAGGCACAAGGTCTGACGTTGGTTCAATATTACTAATGACGGCGCCAGTCTGCGTGATGAAAGCTGGCGCTTCCACTCTTCCCGGGTCAAAATGTTCAGACAAAGTGGTGCTGTCAAGATCCATGCCAATATAATAACCAGGAACACTGGGATCCGGTGAAAGTACGGCACTAAAGCAAGACGGCACGTATGAATAGTTCGTACTAACTTTTCGATTGGGTCCCGGTCTTCGCCAGAGCACAAGAAAAAGGCTGAGTACATCGACTTAAATGGCTGTAGACTCACACGAAACGCCATGCAATATTAAAGGAATCTGCTGCACGCGTCTTTATCTACAGACACGTGGTGATTTTCACAGTTTTTTTTTTTTGCTTTTTTTTTGTATTGGTACGTGACAATAACCTGGCATCTTTCCAATCTAATATTATTTTAACGAGAATGCATGAGCGAAAGTTAGGAAGCATATCGCACTGAAGTGATTAAAGCCAGTTGGCATGCGATGCGAAATAAATCTCAAACAAGAAACCGCTGCGTCAGTTGCACAAGGTTCGGCACAGCTAGCCTACTTCTTCGGAGCTTGCTGATGTCAGGAGCATACACTGTGAATACAGCAATCCAGCCTTGAAGGTACAAGTTATCGAGCGTTTAAGTGGCAATGCTGCCGTAGCACATTTGGTGGTACAACGCACGCGTAAGGCGCCGGTTTTGGGTTCGGCTCCAACCGGCGGCAAGTTGTTTTTCGGCCACGTTCACTTATCATTTCGAAACTTCAATTGAAACTACAAATAATTGTTCCTGGTTTTCCTTGGCTTCGTTGTCTATTGGCTTCGTATGGTTGGGACTAACAAAAATCGAGTGCATAGGTTTCCTCCTCGTTCTTTATATACATATGCCGAATGGTGTATTGTATATTGTAAAGTTGTCTGCGAACGTTATATTTGGATCATTAGGAAATGTTTATTTTAGCTAAATCAATACGCATAGTGACGAGATTCAACCATGCAACGTCAAAGTGATATCAGCTGTTTGCATGTGGTCATTCAGGGCAACTGGTGGTTCGAGATTGTGACACCTTTATAGAATAAAATGTTCCATCGTCATTTCACTTAGTGGACAAATTCGTTGGTAGGCATAAGAGCACAGTTGTGATATACTGGTCGCTCATACTAACTTTTCTCAGCTATCGGCGTATCATAAGCGAACTTTTGGTTAAAGACTTTCTCTGGTATTTTTGAGCTTTCGTGTGATTACAAACGTAGTTGCTCTAGTGTTAGGAAGTCAACCATTGGCTGTGTTATTTATGATATTTTATTTTTCAAATCGATTTCATATGCTGCGGCAGTGTGTTCACAAGCCCTGCATCTAAACAAAAAAAAAAGTGCAGATCACGGGCCTGTTGGTAACTCCGTACATTTATCTAAAAAAAA
This sequence comes from Dermacentor silvarum, assembly GCF_013339745.2. Taxonomy (NCBI): domain Eukaryota; kingdom Metazoa; phylum Arthropoda; class Arachnida; order Ixodida; family Ixodidae; genus Dermacentor; species Dermacentor silvarum. Next base: position 93,993,665 of record NC_051159.1, read on the forward strand.
AAAAAACATGCAAAAATGCACGTAGTACGCTCAGTCCTTATACGCAGCACGATGCACGGCTACTGCAGCGCATAGCAAATCTATCGGGATACCAGAAAAGAGCGGGTGGGTTGACTGCGAGGCATCGCATCACATGATTGGCTATTTGCTCGAACATTTTACTCTTACTTTTTTATTTTAACTCTCTCATCCGCTGTGATGCATATACAACCATCTGTCAAACGCTGCTAGCTGACTCAGTCTCGCCTCTCATATTGCCACTTGTTCGACGACACATTTTATCTGATGAACTGGTCCTCCTGATCATTTCTGGTTGTTTGTTTGTTTTGTTTTTGTCTAACGTCGTCTTGCCTGAAGATACAAAGCAATCGCCAGGAATAGCGCTTGAGACGCTACAGCGGCATCCACTGTAAGGGACGGTGCGTTTTCATCACCATAAGAACGGGAAAGATTCAGCGTTAAGTGCTTCGATCTATACCTGCCGTGAAAAATGTGAAAATGCCACACTTTTTGTGTTTTTCTGTCTTTATTGCCTCTACCTTCTGGACTTTGTTAAAAGGAAAAGGCAGCACTCGCGAATGCATTTCCATTTCCCGCTGAATTGGGACTCAGTTGATTAAGTGCGCCATGCGGCGGATTGAGTTGCGAAGAGAGCTGAGAATAGCGACCTGTCTTTTGGCTGAACCCGTTCGTCCTGACGCATATCGCGTACGCTCGTCTAGTTGACACGCAGCTGCGGTCTGTGATGAATTGGACGTCAACAGGGGGTTGTGCTTCTTTTTCTCTCTCTCTCTCTCTCTTTCTCTCTCACACACACACTTTTTTTTTTTTGGATGTAGCGTAGTTACATAGGGCAAAGGTTGCGGCGATACATGCTCCCGGACATCATTGACCCGTAACGGAAGGGGCCCGCAGCGCAACCACGGAACCATAGAAACACAGTTCCACTCCATTGTGCTGCAAGGCAACTGTGGGCAAAAGCAGAGTCGCTGCCACCATTTTTTCACTTTAATGAGCACTTTTGCTACCGTCACTTCAATGACAAATGCAACAAAGTAACCTGAACGAGAAAGAAATCCTGTAGCGGCCGAAAATGCGGGACTTTCAGTTTTTTTTTCAATGGATCCCGTTGCTACACGCGGTCGCTTTTTTTTTTTTTTTTTGCAACGGAGGGCAGAAGGGTGAGAGCACCAACACTACTAAAATATCCGGCGTGAGACAATACGATGCGCTAGTTGGTTTATTACCATTTGGGCTCCCACTATCATTCGTCCTTCTGCGTGTTCGTTTGGTCTTTCGTATCCAGTGTATCTCGTGGAGAGCTGTGAAGGTCGAAACAACAAACTGTAAAACAAAACAAACAAAAATACCTAGTTTTCTTTTTTATGCCGTTCTGCTTCACTACATTACAGTGGCATCCAGCAGGAATTCTGAACAGATACGGTGCTGAGTCAGTCCCTTCTTCAGGACAAGGAAAAGTGCAATCGATTTCTGCCCTGCGCTGGCCACAGCAAAACGTTTTGCCTTCCACTCCCGTGACGTATACCCTTGAATTACGACGGTATGTTGAAGTGAGCTGGGTAAAAGGGTACTAGCCTATCAAGGCGCGGCAAGATCGAAGATTGTTTGCGTTTGCGTATGTCTAAGGAACGAACAAGATACGGCACAAAAAAATAATAAAAAAAGCACCGAAACACTAGTCAACACCAGTTGTGCACAGCAAATGCAGAGCTACAAAATTGCTTATGTAATGTTGTGGCGCCCAAAGCCTGTATTTCATAAGCATTCTTTCGTATGACTATTAGTTTCTGATCATGCGTCCCACCGAGTGGCAAGTCTCGGCGATAACTATCATGTAAGAGAGGAGTAGCCGGCGCCACATAATTTATTTTATTTTTATTTTTTAACGTACCGATGGGACATTGAGTAATGGGGCTTAGTAGAAGTTATATAACAACAGGTGGAAATTTCCATAGAAACACACACAAGAAATGGTAAACAAGTAAAGCATGGTGCAACAGAGCAGTAGGAACACTATCGAAAATACGATACATGTGAGGGGATGGGGGGCTTCAATGTTGGACAGAATCACAACGCATCCATAAACACAATTCACTTCTCTCGTTTGAAATGTTGAAGTTAACGCTACAACAAGAAAGAAAAAGAAACAATAAGAACGAAAGAAAAAAAAACGTTTACTACCGGGTGATATTAGGCCTTTTCACGCTTTCAATGAAACTCCGCGCAGAAAGCGTTATTCGCACTACTCAGGTTCCTGCGGTCTACGGGCCTTCATGATAGACATTAAAAGCGCCTCCCGCTACCGATCTAAGTGTACGCGGTTACTTTGTATGTGCTCGTCTCTCTCTCTCCCTCCCCAATTCGACTATTTTTCTTTTCATACACCTTCCCCCCATGCAAGGTATCCCACCGGAGCTACCTCTGATTAACATCGCTGCCTTTCCATGCATCATTTCTCTCTATCTCTCTTTCACACTTTCTGCTATTTTTCCGAAGCAGTTGACCAACCACTGATCTTCCCGAGCACTGTACGTCGTTCTGGCGTCCTCGCGTTCGCATAAAGGCGGTGTTGTTGGCCAGCAAGCGTCCCTGAGCTGAAGGCGATTGAGGCATGAGTAAGAACTCTTAGGAACAGATTAATGCTCTTTCTATAGGCCTCCATCTATGATGTATCGCGAATGTCTAACTAAATTACGCGTTCCCCTAAAGACATGCTCGGAATTTTGAAGGAAGAAATGAAAGCGGTGCTTCACACAAAAAAACTTCTAGAGCAAGCGCGTGTGCTTTGGTGAAACAAAGCATAAACACGCTTCCTTTAAAATCTTACAATATTGATCTCAAGCATCAAGAAACAGCGACCTCGCCCTTCGCGTCCACCGCGTAAATCTTGTGCATTAAACCCAATTTCCGCACTGTATAAGCTTTTAAACGATAAAGAGATTGAAGAAGCGAAATTGTCAAATAAAAATACGCAGAAAAAAAAACACGAAACAGAACGAGACTTGCGGGCTTGCATTTAAATGTGAAAAGCTTAAACCTGAGTTTAAAACAATGTTTTCGCACACCATGCGGCATTATTGACGCAGTAGATCTCGTTAGAGGGACGTATCACTACAGTTTATTTTGTTTGGTCTTAATTCACAGACATGGAAGCAACGCCGATGCACTAGAAACCATTTACATCACGTCAATAATTTTTTTACAGTGTATTTGTACCGACAGTGCCATCAGCAGCAAATTTCATGTGGTGTACCTTGCGTACTTTTTTTTTCGCAGAAAGTACCAGGAAATAGTACATTGTTTAATTACATTGCAGTGTAGACAACTCAAAGGTCAACGTTGCCAATTAGAACTGAGCAAGGTAACGGATCAGACAGAAAAGTGGGATCGCTTTAATTGTACCGGATTTTTTTTTTATTTTTCTATGTATTCAAATGCCATTCGTGGGAACTAAGTCTTTCCAACAAGATATACGCATCACTTATTTGCGCCTCAGGCAGTCATGCCGTTTCTGCGATAGTTAGTCTAAACATAGCAAGAACTTGTCTACTGCCTGCAAACCTGTAAATGAATTCAAGCTCAAAAGCCATCTTTGGTTTCTAACTACTAGATGTGTTACAAGTAAACTTAAAGCAAATATTAAAGAAATTGCGCCTATACGTTGCATACAATCACCACCCATGCTTATTCATTCATGCACTGAGAGAGAGAGAGAGAGAGAATAAACTTTAATCCAAAGAGCACGCGAGCGTAGGTAGCTCCTCCGCTCTGCAGTGGGTGGTCCCCTCAGTCCAGGAGTCCAGCGGCCTCCTGGACCCTCGTCGAGGATTTATGTTTGAAGTGATGTGTTTTTCAGTTTCCACGTAACAGATTTATGTTTTCTCCTGTATTCGAATAACAATCCGACACTATCATGTCAGCAGCTTGTATTTAAGTCATACTTTACGAATTTTCTGACCCAATTTGATTTTTAACAGTAATTTAGTTCAATAAGGCACTTGCTCTTGCCGGACGGCCTAGAAGAATCAGGATGGATATATGCTGCATTTCGGCACACATGCGTGCGTGCGTGACGTACGTCGCTTGTGGTGGTGCTCGTCTAACGTCCGCACCAGCTTTGCTGTACATCGACTTTCACAGGGTGCAATGGAGGCGTAATTTTTGTAGCGAGAGCTACATTGGCCGCATTCTCGCCGTTTCGCTGTGGTCGGTGGCCGAGCAGACCTATACGATGTAAGGATAGTAGTTTTATCAGCTGTATAAACTTGGACATGCAGCAGCACCAGCAACGCGCAGAACTGTTGTTGACGCCGTTGGCGTATTGCCCGCGCTCGCACCGAACGCGCGCGGCGTTGGTGACTGTTGCCGGTGCCTCTGGGGGCGGCTCGAAGGTTTTCGACGAGATCAGAACGGGAAACTCGTCGAGCAGCGTCGGAAGTCTTTACCACCTTCTCGCCTCGCAACGTTTTATTGCGATAGCAATTATATGGACACTCAAGGCGGATTTCTGCCGTCGCCGTCACCGTGAGGTTCCGTATGACGTCAACGGCGATGAAATCGCAGCCGCGCGCCGTATGCTGTATGTGCGAGTGAAAGCGCGCGAGCAACGCGCACTTTCACGCGGAGCGAACGCACGGCGGAGAGGAAACGCGCGTTCTGCGGCAAGTAGGCTTCATTAACTGCAACACTGAACGTGGGAAAGCCAGCTTACAAAAACCAAGCTTACACCAATCCCCTTAAAGTCGGCTTCACTTTTACACTGAAATGCATTGCTGGAAAGACGTTTTAATTTCCAGGGGCAATATAAGTGGTTTTATATTAAAATGTGAAGGCCCTAGCACCTTCTTTATTATTTTAATAATTGTTTGCTATTGCCCCGACGCGCGCAGGTCTGGTTGAGTTTCCTCGTAGCAGAATTAGGTTTTCTCGTAGATTCAAATTACAATCCGACGCCGATTGGTAAACAATCCAACGGCGAATCCGACGCCGAATGGTAAAGTCGTACTTTACCATTTTTCTGACGGATTTCACTGTTATAAATTCAATTTTTGTTCACCAAAACCTTGCACCACGCGGAGGGTCTGCGCCGTCGATGTGGCTGGATGATTTTCTCTGCCACCCGCGATCACACGTCGGTTGCCGACGCTGGGTTTTCTGCGACACGGGGCCCTAAACGCTATCGCATTAAAAGGTCAAGTTGGGCGGCGATAAGCGTGACACGGATAGCAAGGAATAAGGAGAACATTATGCTAACTGTGGCACAAGCATGTAGTCATAATAGCTGGCTGAAAAGGTGACATCTGCAATTGCTACAGGTTTGTCATTGACGTTACAAAGCAACAGAGGGGTTAGAGAGACATGTGGACGGCTCTTTTATTATTATTTTTTTTTGAAAAATGTGACATTTGTGAAAGTCCCGGAGCTCACTAGAAGAGCAACGGTGTAGTATATAACTTAACAGGTCGTGATTTTATTGAAGCTATCTAACCGATGTATGCAACATTACGAGAACACAGTTTTGCTGGGGAAGTTTAGCAATGAAGATATGCCTTCTCAAGATTAGTCGTTGCCGTTTTAATAAATTCTCAGTCAGAAGTGGTGGTTCAACCCAAACGTTTTAGCGGAAAAAATAGCACTTGTCTTAAATAAATCTCTTCCAGAAATTTGGAAAAAGCAATTCAAGACAGTGAAGAAGTCGCGTGGGAGAAAATTCGTGTCTTGCCACATATTGGTAATATGCATGCTAGTAAAGTCAAAGCAGTGATATTTAGATTAGACAGAGAAATGTAAAATGAGCTGGCCCTGGCCCTCCAGCAAGACGATTAGGTACGCGTTGTCCATACTCAAACACTGCGGACTGGACTGTTTCCAACAAAGTTCACAGAGACCGGTATTTCTATGATGCCCTTAGGAACACCCTCAGCCAGCGACGCCGGCGAGCCATAAGGGGGAAAAAAAAGATGAGATGCCCCAAGGCGACCCCCACGGATGACCTGTGTCGCGCTGTCCTCCTTCGAACAGGTCTACGAATCGACGTGGACTGCAAGCCATAAAATACGCAGCGACATAATCAATCAAACAACTGCAATACCGCAAGCTGATAAGCCATAGATTGAACCGAGACTTTGCGTCACGACGCAGACACAGGAGAAAACTCAATAGTTATAAACGTAATGGTGCGTGCCCAACAAAACAAGAATTTAAAAAAATGAAAACTCTTGGCATGCCCGCTGCGGGTCCGGTCTGAGCGGGTGATTATTTTGAGACGCAGCCGATAGAGGTGTGTGACAGGATTTCCTGCCCACCGAGAGAGACAAACGCGCGCGCCTTCAAGCGCTGGTAGCTGCGCGGACGAGTCAACGCTGGTTAGCTGAGCCGGAAAACCGGCTGTGTGCGAAGCGAGAGATGTCGCGATCATTGCTTAAGGCCGGCACCCGCTTCGTAAGCCGAGAAAAATGTAGCGCGATGAAGCAGCTCTCGAATTTGTAGAAGCTGGGCAGCTGCACTCGGGTGAAAGCTGGTAACTTCCTCGCGAAGACCTTACTCTATTCCGGGGCATTTCCTCCATAAGCTATGCCAACCCAAACGCTCCCCTCTCTTCTTCTTGTTTTTATTTATTTAATTCATTATTTATTTATACGGAAAAACAAGAAATGATTTCACCTGTAAGTGGCTTTGGCAGTGATACGCATTCTCTAGTGAAGGTCGAGTTGGCTGATATTAAATATTAGAAACGTAAATCATACAGAGACGGGGGGCTCACTGCACGCTTACTACTGCAGCCAGCCGTCATATCTGCAGAGGGAAGAGGGGCTGGCCACCAGTGTACTCCCTCCCCTCTGGGAGCGTCCCTTGCTAATGTGTATACTGCGAATGAGAGCGCGATCACGCGCTACCTATATCATCGCTGTCGACGCATATAGCATGTGGGATAAGTTGCGATTGTTATCAACAAGTACATATTGTTTATTACAGAACCATCCGTGCGTGAATCTGATCTATGTAGTGCTTGGAACTATACCTGTATACCTGACATGGACAGAATCAATGCATTGTTTATAATACGTATAAATACCGTCTTTTTTAGCCCGATGGCACAGAAGGTGTTTTTTTTCTGGGCATCAATAAAAATGGGAAAATTGTTAAGCTTTTTCCTTGAAAAATTTATACTGAAAAAGCAAAACGCGAGTAAACACCAGAAGTTTTCTTCTCTAAGTGAAAACAAGTAACACACGCGACATTTTCGAAATATGAAAACCGAAGAACCTCACGCTGCAGGATATAAATGCTTGCGCCTGAAAAATAGGGACATGACGACGAAGCGACTGCCAACGCCCTTCTGTTTGGGCGTTAAGCCATTTGGCGCGGTTGACGTTAGATGGCGCCCTGCTGTCGGGGCCCACATGTTGTTCTTAAGGCAGCAGCCAGGCATGGACGAAAGAAAGAACTGGGCACGTGCCGAAGTCTCCTTGGTGCGCGGCCCTCGTGTTTGCGTTTACGGCGCCCCGGGTGGCGATGTTCTCTCAGGACTCCGTTTCCATTCCCACGGGCGATAGGTTATTCGCGCGCGCATGTCCCTTTCTTTTCGCATCCACACTTGGTCGTATACTTTCCAGCAGCACACGGTGACGTGTACGGTATACAGAAAGGCTATCGAACCATCACCCAAATATACAGCAGGCGGGCTTGGGTGATTACGTTTATCTCTGCCCCATTATGAGGACCAGAGGGACTTGGTGCACGCGTCCACATAGGCGCGCACACACACGCACATACAACACACGCGCCTGATTGCCCCATTGGCCGTGTGAATCGCTGCGTGAATCAGTGGCGAACGCGCAAGCGCCGCTCTGAAAGCTCCGCCGGTGCCGGACGCTGCCCGATATAGCTCGCGCTCGGATCCCCGTCACCACCTCCGCTGCTGGGGAGAAGGCGGCTGCTCCGCGGGCGAGAAATACGATCGCCAACCTTTGTTGAATAGCCGTTGTGTTCGCGAGCATGTGCGCGCGCTTCGGGCGCCTCCCCGTGTGTGTGTACGCCCGGACGCCGAGTCGATGACCGCTCTAACACCTGTTTTGCCGGATCATTTTACGAGCACGACTGATATGGCGGTGAATTCTAGGCGCACACACCAACATAGCAAACGCGGTTCCTTGTACAGCGCGGCGAGATGCGTGAGTGTCGAATGGTTCGGTCCACTCACTCTTCGCAAGACGCATCAAACACCGAGGTCTCCGCAAGTTTTGAAGGCGCCCCTTTCGCCATCACTGTGAATGCCATCTGTGCATAATATATCATGTTTAAAGAAAAAAATTAATTCGTGGGCCCTTCCACTCCTTGAAGATGGTTAACCAGCGAAGCTGGAAACGTCCCCGCTGTTTATCACTGGGTTAATCCCGAGGTTTCATTAAAGTATTTCTCAATTATGAGGTTACCACACGTTCGGCTGCGACGGAGGAGAACGACGTCATTGACGGTACTGCCCGCAGTCCTCCGTTAACTGTCGCTTACGTTCGATCTTTCGAGTTGCTTGGCGGCGTGGTTAGCAACATTCGCCCGCCATTGCCGCTTGCGATTCTTCTAAATGAAATTGCTTCAAAATTAAATCTGTCCATTACGTATGACAACGAATGGCACATACCCCCTTATAAGCAATGGCTCATACCCTCGTAAAGCGGTCTCCCCATTACGACGACAGAGAGAAGTGGAATTCTACGGTGGAATGATGAGCGGCAACGCAGCCAGCTGTGGAAGCTGACGACGAACGCGGGAGCAGTGGCACAAGCGCGTGCCGACCACGAGCACGAGCGCAACCGAGGGGCGCCAACGATCTAGCTGCGGAAGACGACGACGACGCTCGATCCAATGCTGATGATGATAGTTTTCTGTACACAGGCGATTTCGCCTAGCCACATACGATTTCGCCTAGACATATAAAGCTTCGTTTTAAAAGAGTACATTGTAGATCCGGTCGTAACGTCATGAGAGTTATACAGCGTCTACTCAAAGCTGTTTATTATTTGATGAAAAAAAAAGATTTTAGTTGCATTTTAACGGAACAAAGGACTTAATCTGAAGAATTTCGAGAACATATTCTGAACTAACGCAGCTTATTGGCCTGCGAAAATACCTTGAATTCCTTCACGTGCCGTGGTTCGGGAACTAAATTCTTATAATGCTTGTAATTTTCTCCGCTAATATAACCAACTCATTTCCGTCAAACAAGTGCAAATTGAGTTCTGAAAGATAGTTTAACCGACTATACTAAAAAACATTTTCTTTGGTGTTACCTTAGAAACTACACAACAAGGGTCCTTTTCAGGCGCTCTCCAATTTCGCTTCAGCGCTAACCAGGCATCAGAAAAACGATGCTCATGATAAAAACGCTGGGAACCGTGCCATGTAGTATGAATCACCCTTTCATAGCTCGTGGCTTTCGGTGCATAGCGTGTGAAGATAGAGGTGTACCTGATGTCTTCAAAACAGTACGGCGTATAAGGATGCAAGAGCTGGCGTCCGCCAATGGAGCTAGCGGCTACTCACATGTGAACAAACATATGTGCGCTGAGCCTCAAGATTGCACTAACTTGCAGGCATGGAGGAAGGAAAGAACTACAGGAGTGTGCATTGCACAACACGAATGGAGCCGCACGTGTTGGCCCAATGCGTGATCATCACGTCAGAGTGCGCTGTATGTTTTAGTGTCCCCGGCATGGACGCTCTGCAGGCCGAGCAGCCGAACAAGTGCGCATGGATTAAAAACTGCTGGAAAGCAAACATACTCGGCCAATTCGCCAAGCCTCAGAGGTCACGTGTAGGGCAGATTTTTCGAGGGAAGAAGCGAAGGAAACGGTTTCACGTAGAGTTGGCTTGCCAAGGCTGGCTGAGCTGTTGTGATGCTCCTTGCTATATTTATTTCCTTCTTCCATGCTTGCACACGCCCTAACACATATACGCAGATAAAGAGACGTGCGCGCTCGCTCGCCAACACACGCACACACATAAAAACGCACACAGCACCATGCATGTACGCGTACGCACTGCCGATCCGCACACGTATAGTCCACAACTATATTTACGGACCATTGGATTTGACAAAAAATGTGGTTGATCCCTCTTATATAGGAATCGGTATAGAACACGAAAGTGAAACGTGTCTTCACAGAAGTAGTGTAATGTTTATTGCACATTGATATATAATGTCTATTGGTGTTTTGTGGCTAAAGCGCCCTTAGGCGTTGATGCACCCACGCTGACGCCTGGTGGCACGTCTCCTCCATCACGACTACCAACGTCGATGACCATGAGTAACCGTCGTGCATATGGAAGCTGCACTACGCTGCACACGCTAGCACAACGCGAAAGACGAAGCACGTAACTGACCACACTAATACAACGCGCAAGACAAAGCACGTAACTGAATCGTCACCGAGTCAAATCAGCGCGTACAGCGCGTCGTAATTGCAGCCTCCGCGATCAACTTAAGAAACATTTGAGAGCTAATTGCGGAGGCCACGCTCCGCTGTGCTGAGTACGGTGAACGCCACCTAGGTGGCGTTGGTAGTGCTTCTTGATGCCAGCGTCCCTTCGAATGCTGGCATCGAGGCGTCGTAGTGCTGAGACCACCGAAGCGTTCACTGTCGGTGCGCGTTAGTGTCATAATGCAGTACTTCTCTTTTCTGCTCGTAGGCGGCGGCACCGCCCCGAGCAAGAGCGCGGGTACACGGAGGAGTGTTAGATATATAAGGCGCGTCTGTGTAGCTCTCTGCAAATGCGTTTGTGGCGCAATGGGTTAAACGCTCGGCGATCTATCGTCGCGGACCGAGAGGTCGTGGGTTCGATTTCCAAATTTTGCATGTTTGTGGAACTTTTTCTTCTGGTTTCTTTCTTTGTATTATGTTCTATGACGTATTTCCGTGACGGAAATACGTCAGTGAAGTCTTGGTGGACCCCGGCATAAAACACTTTCGTGTTAAAAGCTGAATGTATCCGCAACCTCACTACGCAAGCTGGTATTCGCATTTCCAGCATCTACTATAGTATGTTATAACCACATTGTGGTGTCCGGTTTGCTCAGAATTCAACATTGTATGAGATCCCGTGGTGCGTAAACGTTTGTTTTCGGCAGTACATAGATAAAGGTTTTCATGTGAAAATATTGGTTTGTAGCTCTGGTGGAGCATGTTTGTCAGCTAAATGCACCGCGGAAGGGGAAAAGGAAAAAAAGAAAGCGATACTTAGGACGATCACAAACCGTCACTGATCACGTCACTCTCTAGAGGCACAAAAATTTCTAGCCCGATCACTTCAATTAACTGATTAAGTGGTGTTCGAAGAGTAGCGCTTGAAAACGTAATCAGAACTGTTAAAATCGGCTGGTGCGCATCACTCAGCAAGATCTTACTTTGTAAATTGTTTCCGGAAAAGCTTTTCTGATAGAAATCGAATTTAACCCTCTCTTTATTTTTCCGAAATTCACTTTGTAGGTGCAAAAATTAGAAAGAAAAGGGCCTTCCTTTCTTGGAAAAGTGAAGCAGCTATATTAAAGATATTTGGTAAAATTTTCGGACTAGTCAACTATAGTATATGTTGGTGACAATGGCATCACCAGTACCGGGTTCGTTGTAGGTAGGCGGGGTGGGAGTACATTATTTTTTTAAAATGAAGTTCTCCTTACTACCCAGTTCTCACACTGTTTAGTACCTTTGTATAACAGCAATTGGTAACGGTAGAGTTAGGTAAAATTACTGATTAAGAAAGGTGCTCACGTTTACTAATTAGTTTCAGCTACCAATTCCAAATGCAGTTAGCATCCCCGGATACTGCCCATAATGCGTAAATAGGACCAGCTATGGCACATTCCAGGTTGGGTTTAAAGGCTAGAAATATTGTGTCTGCAGTGGTGGCTAACTGGGTTTAGAACTGGTCGCTGAAACTCATTAATAAAAGTGATTATCTTGCTTAGTAATGCTACTCAACTCTACCATTATCAACTGCAATTGTGCCAAGGTAATAAATAGTGTGACAACTGGGTAGCAAGGACAACTTTCTTTTTTTTTCAACATGTAGGCTTTGACAGAAGTTGAGAGTTAAGCATACTTCTTTTTATGAGAGCTTGCACCACCGCCGTTATTATGGAAAGCCACGCCATGTGGATTCCCTGCTACGATATACTGCAGAATCGAAGAACTTTAATATTTCGCGCTCACGGCGTCCAGTGATCTGCAGGAGTGCGACGTGCGAATATCTGTCAGGTGACATAGAAATTGTGGTGCAAGCGGATGCCAGAAAAGAGGATAATGTATATATAGCGTGCCAAAGCAACCAGATATATTTTGTTCGAGCATGTGTACAGAGCGCTTTCAGGCAATGTCCTGCGTTACGCAGCTCATCGCTTACCACTCTAACGGACTGGGAGGCAGCCCTTAAGGCGACCTCTCGGAGCAACTACGGGCTGTCCAGAGGGCCTGCGACAGGGCGGAAGACCACGATCTTCCGACCCCGACATGTGTGCGGCCCGCGACGGCTACGGACGGCTACGGGGACTCCCTGAAAAAGGAGGCACCCTAAAGCTTTCTGTTTTGTTTTCTGTTCTGTTCTGTTCTCTGTTCTGTTCTCTGTTCTGTTCTCTGTTCTGTTCTCTGTTCTGTTCTCTATTCTGTTCTCTGTTCTGTTCTGTTTGTTCTGTTTACTGTTTACTGTTTACTGTTCTGCTTACTGTTCTGTTTACTGTTCTGTTTACTGTTATGTTTACTGTTTACTGTTTACTGTTTACTGTTCTGTTTACTGTTTACTGTACGCTGTACTGTTTACTGTACTGTTTACTGTTCTGTGTACTGTTCTGTTCTGTGTTTTGTTCTGTCAGGGTCGTCCTCCACGTGATCTCAATCCATGCTAGGACTGGGGCTAGTTAGTTGTGCATGCTGAAATGAAAACGAGCCACAACAACCAATAACGGAAGACACACACACAACACTTGGACCAAAGCGCTTGTCTAGCAGGTATCGTGTGTCTCCCTTCCGCTGTTCATTCTTGTCACTCAGTAGCCCGTTCCCCTTCAACAGACAGCACGTACTACGTGCAGACTCTTTGTATTAAGAAAAACTGCTGATTGAATCACCTCTTTCATGGGGCAATTACGTTTCGCAACCGGATGGCGCAGCTAGTTGTACTGGTCAGTCACGACTGTCAATTTCAACGATACGATGTATAGCCAAAGCACCTGTTAACCATCCTGAGCTGCGAACATTTCGCATGCGTATGACCAGGCTCCTTCTACAGCCAATGTATGATGAGTTGAATCCAGGCTTCACTGCATTCCGCGATTGTAGTGAAACAGCCTACAATCCAAATGAGTCCTTTGTGAGGAACGCCGTCAGAGCCTCTTGCGAAATTTTCCAACGATTTACTCTCATCGCAGCAGAGTGATGCATAGTACAATTGCCACTAGACACCGATCGCAGGAAACTACCAGCGATAGCTTCATTTAGTAGTGCGCGCTGCGATCACAACGTGCTGCCTTACACTCCAGTTCTATTCTCGGCGTCGAACCCCATCCGCTTGCACTTGAATCAGTCCCAATTTCCGCAGCACAAAGCGTTTCAAGGGAAGAGCAAAAAGGAAACGGTTTCGACAACTAGTGGCAAACAAAAAAAAAAAAAAACAAGACTAAAAGGATCAAAGAAAATAAATCAAGAATCAAACAAATCTACATGTAAGAGACAGAGGTTTGAAGCTATAGCCGCAAAGCAGCTTGTCCTGACACCTTTTTCGCGCAGCTGTTCGTGATACGTTGAACGGCACGCAATACCAACTTCTTTCGAGACGAGCCTTTCTAGTACTTTTTCATTGCCTGCGGTCTGTACTGTCAAAGGCGACACAGCGGGGAGGTTGCTGTCGTCGCAACTGCTGTTGCTGCAGGGGATGTAGCGCACGGCTTGCTTAGGAGTTGCTCCTCATACACTGTTCGTGGGCATCTTGGCGTCCGAATCATCCCTGGGCGGAATTCACAAAGCTTTGTCGCAAGATCTGCCTTCGGAATGATATGTTCGCTATTATATGCGTGGCCGACGCTGATTCTTACGAACCACCCTACCGTGAGAATTATTCCGTCCTCAGTCTAGCCGAATGCTAGTGAATTGGAAACCTATAGTTCCATAATGACGTCAATATGGAAAAAAATTACGGCGAAACCCATCTCACGGTGGCTGTGAGATGGGATTCTCGTGAGATGAGAATGCGATTAGCATTCAGGAAATGTGCTGACATATTTTTGTAACATATGTGCCTCAGAAGCAGCGCTGGAGAAGAAATTGTAGGACCCAGGGCTAAATTTACCTCGGAGTCTCAGTAATGATGATTATTATTTAGCAGTGACGATAATGACGAAGATTACGGCAACGACGATCACGGTGATCTGATTGAGATACCAAATTTTTCAACCGTTCCAGGTTTGCGCTGCTGTTTTCAAGTTTACTCTCAGGTAAAAAGTTACATGCATATGAACATACATACGAGGGCATCTAGCATCTAAGTATAACGTTTGCAACATTTATGCTTTAAGAAAACACGTTTCTTTGCTTTTGTTAGGTTTTTAACTAATGTTTATTGACTAATCGGGCATGTCGCTATCATTTAACCGCGAAATTAGTCGCATATCCACGAACTGCTCCGTCGCGATTACTCAGTAAAAATAGAACCACGTACTAATGCTTATTGACTAATCGGGCATGTCGCTATCATTTAACCGCGAAATTAGTCACATATCCACGAACTGCTCCGTCGCGATTACTCAGTAAAAATAGAACCACGTATAGTAAAACAACAAACATTTTAGTTACAAATGGGTACTTTAAAGCAGTGTTGTGCACGCTCCTCTAAAACAGGAACGAAAGCTCGTTCCTCGTTCCTTCCAAATATTGAAACGAGTTCCCGTTACAAGTTCCTTTAATCCGAAAGGAACGCGTTCCAGTTACACTTCGAACATTGGAACGTGTCGTTACATTAACGTTACATTTTATGATTCTTTAATTAAAATATAGTGCCGGATAATCCCGAGGTGAAATAAAATGAGCAATTTAAAACTCATATCGAACTACGTATATTATACGAATTTGAACATCGCCGGCAGCAGATTATCTGCAAATAAAAAGAATCCAAGGAAACGCTCCTATAAGAATTTTTTCAGGGAGCACCGGACATACTCCAGACATGTTTAGCGGCAACTTTGGTGCTCGTCTATTACAAGTGCAACACATATGGCATTTTCTACTTCGGTCTTCAAATGCGCAGTCAGGATACTGCGCTTCAGATGTGCAAATACGAAGTTACTTACATGCACCAATATAATTAAACAATACATAGGCGTTTAATGAATGCTAATTCAATATTCCGGTATGAGTGGAAAAAAGAAATGTCCAGAACACATATTCGCAACTTAGTTAAGTCCCTTGTTTAAACTCAGCAAGAGTTACATCTCGATGTTGGTGCCTGACAGACAAACACGTTTTTCAAGCGAAGCTTGTGTTGCCTCGCAAGGGTTTGGCGGCGGTGGCGGTGGTGTCACGCTAAAGCCCTATCAAAAACGTGTCGAAGACTCGTGTCTCGTTCCCTTGGTATATACCAAAATTGGCATGAAATGGTACGAATGTATGACTAACATGACTGATAGGTCATGACTTCAATAACATCACATGCTCGTCAGTTACGTCACGATTAACAATAATAAAATCACGGGTGGCGCATACCCGCATTGTTGAATATGCGCATATGAGCCAGGGACAAGAAAAAAAGAAAGAAAGAAAGGAAGGAAGGAAGGAAGGAAGGAAGGAAGGAAGGAAGGAAGGAAGGAAGGAAGGAAGGAAGGAAGGAAGGAAGGAAGGAAGGAAGGAAGGAAGGAAGGAAACAAAGAAAGGAATTAAGGAAGGAAGAAAAGAGAGAGAAAGAAAGAAAGAAGGAAACAAAGATAGAAAGGAAGAAAGAAAGAAATAAATCATTTGTGGCTCATACCGGGGCCGCACATTTCAGCTCCGCTCCCATAGTAGAGCTGGTGCAGGGAAAGCTGCACCGGCGCCGGATCACGTGACGCGCTCGACCAATCAGGGTCGTTTGGTGTGTCACTGGGAGGCGAAGGAAATGGGGTTAGCGCGCGCTCCGCCGGACTTCCCTCGCCTCATATCAGTTTCGGCTCCGGACGGGAAGGCCGCGCGTGGTGTTTTCCGCCGAGGAGCAGGCAGCGTTTGAGCGACGGCGCCGCGAACTCGCTCGTGAAAGGGCTCGTCGTCGACGCGTCGATTTTAGCGAGTTGGCTTCCGAAGCCCAGGCGAAACGTCAGTGAAGAGCCGCGGACCCCGAGTTGCAGAAGCGCGATGTTGAGGCCAAACGTCAGCGAAGAGCCGCCGACCCTGAGTTTAGGGCAAACGTCGCTGAACGCCTGCGACAGCATGGTCTTGCCACAAGTTTCGCTTACCTCCATGTCCTCGAGAGGGGAAGTGCTGGTGATTTTTTCGTCAGCACTTCGTTGGCAATGTTGCAGAGCCGTTCCACCGAAGCGCCTGAGGGTACTGCTGCGTTGTGTTTGAGGAAAAGTTGGTTCAATCCCTCGAAGGTTCTTCATCTGCGACAACGGGTAGTCAACTGATACCAGCAAGTACCGCGACCGCTCATCCTGTGCCTCGGCTTGAAGGGTTCGGTGCCCGTGAGGACTCCCTCGAGTGGCGCTGCGATCCTGACGTCATGGTTCCTTTGCGGCAGGTCGGTATGGAGGAAAGAAACTACAGGAGGGAGCGTCATGTGACAATCATGACGCCTAGTAATAAAAAAATACAACGGAGAATAACTCACGAAAAAAATGCCCCACAGTCACGTGACAGGCAAGCGGTAGTTCTTTGCGCCTCACGTGGTCACCCATCCACCCTGCGTGATCTTGCGTCTTCCCGTCCACCCTGCGTCTTCAATCTACATGATTCAAACCAGCCTGAATGGAGCGCAGTGCATTAGCGAAAACTCAATTGTATTTCCGACAGCTGATCGCACAGAAGCAAGGTGGAAGCGGTAATGATTTCGTATTCGTGCGCGGTCGCTGAGGAGGCGTATGGCGCGCCGCCGTAAGCGCCATCTCGTTTCCCTAGAACAAACTGCTGCCGACACAAGCGCCGCCGCGGTCACCGCACCTCCCATGCACGTGACGCGCGTGACGTTGTAACCACAGAAGCGCAGGCCATGTACACAATCCTGTGCAGTCGTATCGTCTCCATTCCTGTCGCCGATACGGAAGCATGCCGCCCAGGGACCGCATGCGGGGGATGCATTCGGGGGCTAGAGGTAAACCGCTTCGCTGTAAAAGGCCCATGTCTTCTTATGGACTTTCTGCGCATGTCCACAAAGGTGTGACCTCGTGTATATGACGGCACGCGTACAGACCTCTTAAATAAGCCAGTTCCTTATGAGATAGTGACAAGGATGCAATGCTCCCGCACCTACCTGCTAAGTGCCAAATATGAAAACTTCTATTATCTCACGCGTCAGCTGTTGTCCGGCTCTGCCTACGATACACTGCACTAATCAGAGACGTGCGCCCGCACTCTATACAATGTCACGCCAGCCACCCACTGTCAAATTTCCCTACGTTGTTATGCTCCCGTAGCCGATCATACAGGCATCGTCTTTGTTTGTCCTACGCAGAACCCCCCGCATGACACGGGTAAGCGGTAGATGACGCACTGCGCACAATCAACAAACTTATTTTTGTTCTTCTTTTCGCACTGTTCTTTCACACTGCTTGTTTCGCACTGCCGCACGACAGCGGTGTACCCGGCAGCCAATTTTCAGAATTACTACATTTTTATCTGAACTCAACGTTTGCCAAATGTGACAGAAGGCCGCATCTTCAAAGAACTGGTGTACACATCCGGTTGTGCATCGCACCTGTTCTCAGTGATTAATACCTCTCTGTACATGCTGTCTGCGTTGCTAGAAGGAAGCAACAAATTGTATGTTGATTTTTTTGGCGATTGTTCCACTAACCACTTAAGCAAAGTGTTCTTAACGTTGCTGAACGGTGTCTCATGCCGCAACAGGTGGCTCATGAACTGCCTGTAGAAGGGAGGTTACATTTTCTGGACTTAATTGACCATTGGCGACCGCTATGTTTGTTGGAGCTACAAGCCTCGTGAAAACAAATCATTGCTTACCTATCATTCTTCACATTCCAAACTGGTCAAGCGGGCAATCGTAAACCTTTGTTTTCAATATCTCTGCGGAAATCTTCTCCCCATTTGATTGACAATGGCCTTAGCCAACAGCGCATCCGTCTGTCTCAGGCTAGGTAACTTATCCATGTGTTGGTTTCTGTAGCAGAGGGAATTCTTAAGAAATTCAGTCCCAGAAGCAAGGCGCACCCAAATTCATCAAACAGAAACAAAGTTGCAATATTGTGGTCCCATATATACATAAGCTTTCGCACAACTCGAAAAATACTGCCCAAAGATCGAATGTACACGTATTATCCGCACTTAATGTGCAAGCAAGACTATGCAGGATGACCAAACAGTGCGAAAAATAACCCCCCCTCCCCCCCCCCCCTCCCCCCCCCCCAAATAAACGCGGGCAGCTTGCACTAGCGGTTCAAGGCTGTAGTAAACACCGGAGCTGGTGATCGACCTAGCTTTTCTTTCAGGTTTTACTAGGTATGGCTAAGTTTTGTTAGGAAATGCTAAGTGCTGCTAGGCACGCGGTATTCCGAATCGGCTCGGAGCCGACGCACAGATTCTCGCTTGGCCGCGCGACGCGCTTCAAGATGAACGGCTTCTTCTTCGGGTGTCCGGATCTTCTTCAGTCGTCCCATGTCAAGGGTACATGTACACCCGTGAGCAAAAGTATACGGACCACAGGGTCACCGAAAAAACTGAATTTCTTCGTAATCAACGAGCATAAACTGGAATTGACAAGTATACTGAAACGTTAGCAATTCCAAGTCTGGACTGCTGTGCTCAATATCCAGTTGCGTTCACAGGCAGAGGAAAAAATCGCCTTTATCGCGCAACCCGTGGTCCGTACACTTTTGCTCACGGGTGTACTCGCCACAGAGTCAACAAGAGTTCTGCCGCCGACCCGCCGTGGTTGCTCAGTGGCTATGGTGTTGGGCTGCTGAGCACGAGGTCGCGGGATCGAATCCCGGCCACGGCGGCAGCATTTCGATGGGGGCGAAATGCGAAAACACTCGTGTACTTAGATTTAGGTGCACGTTAAAGAACCCCAGGTGGTCCAAATTTCCGGAGTCCCCCACTACGGCGTGCCTCATAATCAGATCGTGGTTTTGGCACGTAAAACCCCATAATTTTCAGTTCTGCCGCCGTCGCGGCAGCTCCGAGCTTTATCTCCCCGGTGACGTCACGGCCAAGCTGCGGCTCCACACTTGCCGGGGCGTGGCTGGTCGAAACCTGCCGAGCCGACGGCAGAGGCGCCTGCTACAGTCACGGACACCGGACGCGCTCGGAGCAAATGCGGGGACACGGGGAAACGCGGGCGGCGCTCGTTGCCTCGTTCGTGCTGCTGCAATTTCTTTCTCTCACTCTCATTTCTCCCGCGCTGGGATTTTCTCCCGCGCTGGGATACTAGCCTGTTTGCAATAATCTGAGGGTGCCTGGGCTCTATTTAACTTCTTGTGAGGAAGGGGAAAGTCTCTCCTGCCGAGATAAAAGTGCTGCGTAATTTCGTTATATGTTGTCGGTTGATCTCTGTTCTCTACCACTGCGGGCCGGCCGGGGAGTTCTCCATGGTCGCGGAAAGCGAGACCTCGCGCCTTGGAGTGGGCCAGCTCGTTGAGATTTGTGGGGCCTCCCATGATGGAGCCCATGTGAGCGGGGAACCACGTGAGAGTGTGGGTGGCGATGCTTTTGCCGTCGAGGATGCAACAGGCTTCCTCACACACAGAATTTGGGCGGAATGCAAAAAGAAAATTATCTGAGTATCTA
The DNA here is from genome assembly GCF_013339745.2 of Dermacentor silvarum. Classification (NCBI taxonomy): domain Eukaryota; kingdom Metazoa; phylum Arthropoda; class Arachnida; order Ixodida; family Ixodidae; genus Dermacentor; species Dermacentor silvarum. The sequence goes on from NC_051159.1 coordinate 94,013,659, forward strand.
TCTCCAAGCGACGGCTAACAACATTACTTTGGTTCTGTCCAGCTACGTGGCATTCGCATATTTTTAAATCTTGGTGCATGATAGTTGGGACACCCTGCATATGCCGTGCGCACGGTGTATGTACGTTGCAGTCGTGGTGACCCGCCTAAGGTAATTTGAAGAAAGGCGAATTTCGCTCCGCTAGCGTCAGATTTTCGCGACGCTTGTTTAAAGGCTAAATAATGTGATACTGTATTTGCATGTGCGATGCGTATTTAGGTTTTGTCATGAAAAATCATGGATTTGTCAGGACCTGTTCATAATTAAGTACAATGCCTAAAGAGTTACTGAGAGGCCACAAAGCATCTGGTCCGATATGCAGCACCCAAACAATAGTTACACATGCCCCATTTCTGAAACTTACGTAGTACATGTCTGTATTTCAGATACCAGACCGTGACCATAGGAGAATCAGTCAAGTGACCTGGCTGCAGAGTTCTCTGGTAAACGGGCTTACGCAATTCAAGAAAGGACATTTTCAAGTACCCATACAAGACTGTCATTGATTAATCCTCATGTTATGTTTGCCACGACCACTAACCAACTATTACAGCATTTCACAACAAAGTATTCCAGTTTCTGTTGTGTTTGTATCTAAATAGTTCAATAAAAGTCAACAGAAATGTACTCTAGCGATAATTTGTCTACAAAGCGCTCGCCTTCTATATACATAGCGCGATTGAGGACACAAAACGTGTGCATGAATTAAAACGCGAATTATACAGGGTGCCCTTTCTTATGTCAAACTATATATATATATATATATATATATATATATATATATATTCTTGTTGCAGATACCAGCAATCGGTTTCTTCATCTGGGTTGCATTTAACAGGTGGACATTACTTTCTAAAGGAGTAGTAGTGCAAAGTTACTAATTTACAAAATCGGGCCAATTTTTTTTAATTATTCACTTTAGTGCAGATACTGCTATGGTGGAAATGAGTCTGTTAACATACAGGGCCTATTCAGTTGGAACCAATTTTGTAACTAGTACTAGTTTCAATATATACGTCAAAATATGGGCCAAAAATGCCCTGGTGTCATCTGTATTTTCTTGCTGCACTGCGAATATATGTAATGCTCGAGGGTAGTTAGTATTCAGGACACCAACTCATTTTGCTGACTTTTTACTTCGTATATCTCGAAATTGGTGCTATAGTTACAAAACTGGTTCCGACTGAATAAGTCTTGCGCGCTGACGGCCTCTCATTCCGCCATTACATGTGCCCTAAAGCGATTAATTAAAATTTTATTAGCGCGACTTTCAATTAAATGCTGCTGCACTTGAAACTTATCCAGAATGTAATGTCTGCAGTTGAGGTAACTCTGTTGAAGAAGCGGAATATTTGGTATCTGCGCCAGGGGCCTTAAAAATCGACATAAGAAAAAACAGAACTCAGTGCATGAGTAAAAAAAGAACAAAAAATTCCACCATCTTCCCGTAGGGGAACCCTGAGTAGTATGCGAAGCAGCCATGGGGTCGACCACGGCGCTGACACTGGCATTGACGCTGGCGCTGTCCGTGGCACTCATCGCGGCGTTGCGGGAGGAAAATTAGAGGAGCGGAGCGCGCGCGCGCGTCATTATACCGCGAGCTACAGTGGCGCCCCCCAGCGGAGTATTCAGCGCCTACCGTCGCGCCTCTAACCTAAGCTGCTTCGCATTATCACGCGCGCAGCCCCAGGTGTTGCCATTCGTTGCGCAATCCGGAGAGGAGAGGAGCGTCGGAGAGGAGAGGAGGAATGCCGAGAGGAGAGATGAGACAAAGAGAGGAGGGGGAGGAGGATGCGCAGTGCGGGTGTGGACGCCGCACGGCGGATGGATGGATGGAGGGAGAGAGTGACATAGCCCCGACCATAAGCTGCTTCGCATCTAAAAAGCCCACATATACATGCCGGCAAAAGAATGCTGGCCGTGGACAAGCCGCGTTGTGACCGTCGTGCGGAAGTAGTCAGCCCGTACGGCGGCCAAGCCCGGCCACAATGAAGTAACCGGTGGCCATGACGTCGGCCCGATGCCGACCACCGGCAGACATTGGCCACGTGCAAAAACCGAGCCCGGCTCGACCCAGATGACCGAGATCGGGCCTTCGTCTCTTAAACTGGCCATGGGCGTCAGCCCGATGTCCTGCCGAGCTCCTTTATAGGGGCGATGCACCTTAGGGCCGAGCCTTGTCCCCCCCTCGTAGTTGTCCGTAGCTCTGGTTTGCATATGGAGTCCGCTAGGGGCGCTGCGGTGCACAAGGGCTATATAAGCGCTGTACATGCTGGACACATGTACAGTATATATATATATATATATATATATATATATATATATATATATATGTGTGTGTGTGTGTGTGTGTGTGTGTGTGTGTGTGTGTGTGTGTGTGTGTGTGTGTGTGTGTGTGTGTGTGTGTGTGTGTGTGTGTGTGTGTGTGTACGCGAAGCTCGCGCCACCCACCTTAGGTAGAGAACGCTTCCGGCGTTTTGCCGCCGCTTCCCGCGCTCTCGCCGCCTCTGGGTCCGCTTGCCGGCGTCGCCGTGCTGCTGCACTGATCACAAGGCAGTCTTAATGAAGGGAAAACGAAGTCCGCACCTCAATACCATATACGATCAATAAAACAACATTCTATATATTGTACACATGTGTTGTCACTCATTTGCATGTTCGAGTGGGCAATGTACGCGGGATTCACGGTTACCCGAAGGATCCCCCGGTGCTTCGCCCACTCATCATTCACTTCGTGGATATGCGGTGTTTTTTGCTTGGGTGGGTGGCTGGCGTAAGGTTCCGTAAAAAGTTTAAGTAGGATTAGAACCTAGGACGTTCTGCACGCACTACGCTGTGGCTGCGATGGGAAACATGTGAGGGTGAGCCAAGAAGAATGGTGGCTTGATGCGCTCCCAATGTTGGATCCCAGGCCACTTCCAGATGGTGGCCTTACCAGGAGGGAACGCGCAACGATGCTTCGACTCCGCACGGGCTGTGTTTGGGTGGCGGCGCGTCTGCACGCCAGAGGACGCTCCACCTCCCCGGCCTGCGAACGTTGCGGCGACCCCTAGACCCTCGAGCACATTCTCTATGCTTGCCCAGTGCTGGCACAGGACTGCTCAAAGGTCATCATTGTCTACAGGCAACAGGGTCTACCTGCTGTGACAACCAGCGACCTCCTGTTCCCGTCGCCTCCCCACCTCCGAGCTCTCCATAGCCTCTGGGAGTTTGTGGAGGTCAACGGGATCATCGCCATTGATAAGCGCTCGCCCCCAGCAGGCCATCGCCTTCATCACCGGCCTCCTCCATGATCGGATGAGAATCCTGCTGCTTCTCATTCTCTTCCCTTCCTCTCATCTCTATCTCCGACTTCCCCTTCCCCTGACGCTGCGCCGTGCTCTCTATTGGGCAGCAGAAATAAGCGTCATTTTCCTCAATAAACCACTACAATTAATGTTGCGAGGTCACGCGATAATTCGCGCACTAGGGGGTACAGGTGAGCGTGCGCCTCCCCCTCTAACCCAGCCGTGCGCCGCCTGTGCCCAATCTTATTAGTATCCGGCAGGGCAAATATAGAGGTGAGCTGAGATGGCTGATATGGCTGCATGTGCGCTGTCTTCGCGCACGCCTAGTGCTGGAAATCATGTAATCCCAAGGGTCGGAGACGCGTCGAAGGTTAGTCGAAGGGAGAGGCAGCCGAAGCGTTCGCTCCCATTTGCTCGCGCTCTTCATCAAGCCCGCCTTGTGACAGCGAGTGTTGACGCTAATCGAGTGAGCTCTGTTCATGTTTGCCTGTGCGTGTTTGCCTTACACCATGCTTGCTTATTATTGCGATAGCAATTGCAATTATATGGACACTCCGAGCGGATTTTTGGCGTCACTGTCACCGTGAGGTTCCGTATAGAGGCCAACGGCGATGAAATCGTCGCCGCGCGCCGTATGCTGTATGTGCTAGTGAAAGAGCGGGAGGGACGCGCGCTTTCACAGGGAGCGAACGCACGGCGGAGAGCAAACGCGACTTCTTCCGTCGCGCGAAAGGCCGTGGGGGGGAGGGAGGGGAGGCGACGTTTAGCTGCGGCACCAAATGCATATTTATATAAAAACGTTCCGAGGCGAGAAGGTGGTAAATACTTCGACTCTGCTCGACGAGTGTCCCGTTCTGATCTCGTCGAAAGCTTCCGAGCCGCCCCCAGAAGCGCCGGTAACAGTCACCAACGCCCGCGTTCGTTGCGAACGCGGGCAAAACGCCGACGGCGTCGACAACAGTTCTGCGCGTTGCTGGTGCTGCTACATGTCCAAGTTTATACTGCTGATAAAACTATCCTTACTCCGCACAGCTCTCTACTAATTTGCTATCGCAATTGATGCTTCGCCTTTCGGGTGCAACTGCGACATTTTTGTCTACATTACGCCAGGTTTTCGCCTCTTCGCCATCGCCGCACTTCGAGCCGTGGCCGCACTGTGACGTCACACCACGGCCCTCGATTCTCCGGCAACTCGGCTCGTCGCGGTCGCCGCTCCTGCCTTTCGTCCGTTCAGCGCTCGCCGCGCCCTCTGTGTGACGTCACACCACGGGACGCGATTCTCCGGCAACTCGCCTCGTCGCAGTCGCCGCGCGGTCACAGCTCCTGCCGTTGGTTTTACCCGTTGGTTGACCACAACGTCTCTCCTTTCTTAGCCTAGTGGGAAACCACTAAGTATAATAACAACATGCCTAACTACAAGCGAAGCCTAAGCGCAGTCGACGGTCTGTAGCTATCGCTACTCGACTAGGTTTAACCAGACCTAAACCACAGCCAATTTTCTGGTAAGGGAATGTTTACTAGTAATTTATACGGCCAACAAAACTACGAATTTTACTTCGTGTAGCTGTGATGTAATAATTCAGCGGAAATCCGCTAGGTGGAGATAAGTAATTAAAGAGAAACTGAGACTTCCACCCAAATGTAGCAATTCGCTACTATGGAAACCCAACCGGGTTCCTCGAAAGAAAACCTCGCAGTTGAAGAAAAATTCGTCCTGGTCCGGGACTCGAACCCGGGACCACCGCCTTTCCGGGGCAGCCGCTCTACCATCTGAGCTAACCAGGCGGCTAGCAGATGGCAGGGCGAAGTCGAATTTGTCGACAACTCGAAGCAAAGGCAAGTATATGATGTAATAATTCAGCGGAAATCCGCTAGGTGGAGATAAGTAATTAAAGAGAAACTGAGACTTCCACCCAAATGTAGCAATTCGCTACTATGGAAACCCAACCGGGTTCCTCGAAAGAAAACCTCGCAGTTGAAGAAAAATTCGTCCTGGTCCGGGACTCGAACCCGGGACCACCGCCTTTCCGGGGCAGCCGCTCTACCCGGTTGGGTTTCCATAGTAGCGAATTGCTACATTTGGGTGGAAGTCTCAGTTTCTCTTTAATTACTTATCTCCACCTAGCGGATTTCCGCTGAATTATTACATCATATACTTGCCTTTGCTTCGAGTTGTCGACAAATTCGACTTCGCCCTGCCATCTGCTAGCCGCCTGGTTAGCTCAGATGGTAGAGCGGCTGCCCCGGAAAGGCGGTGGTCCCGGGTTCGAGTCCCGGACCAGGACGAATTTTTCTTCAACTGCGAGGTTTTCTTTCGAGGAACCCGGTTGGGTTTCCATAGTAGCGAATTGCTACATTTGGGTGGAAGTCTCAGTTTCTCTTTAATTACTTATCTCCACCTAGCGGATTTCCGCTGAATTATTACATCATATACTTGCCTTTGCTTCGAGTTGTCGACAAATTCGACTTCGCCCTGCCATCTGCTAGCCGCCTGGTTAGCTCAGATGGTAGAGCGGCTGCCCCGGAAAGGCGGTGGTCCCGGGTTCGAGTCCCGGACCAGGACGAATTTTTCTTCAACTGCGAGGTTTTCTTTCGAGGAACCCGGTTGGGTTTCCATAGTAGCGAATTGCTACATTTGGGTGGAAGTCTCAGTTTCTCTTTAATTACTTATCTCCACCTAGCGGATTTCCGCTGAATTATTACATCATATACTTGCCTTTGCTTCGAGTTGTCGACAAATTCGACTTCGCCCTGCCATCTGCTAGCCGCCTGGTTAGCTCAGATGGTAGAGCGGCTGCCCCGGAAAGGCGGTGGTCCCGGGTTCGAGTCCCGGACCAGGACGAATTTTCTTCAACTGCGAGGTTTTCTTTCGAGGAACCCGGTTGGGTTTCCATAGTAGCGAATTGCTACATTTGGGTGGAAGTCTCAGTTTCTCTTTAATTACTTATCTCCACCTAGCGGATTTCCGCTGAATTATTACATCATATACTTGCCTTTGCTTCGAGTTGTCGACAAATTCGACTTCGCCCTGCCATCTGCTAGCCGCCTGGTTAGCTCAGATGGTAGAGCGGCTGCCCCGGAAAGGCGGTGGTCCCGGGTTCGAGTCCCGGACCAGGACGAATTTTTCTTCAACTGCGAGGTTTTCTTTCGAGGAACCCGGTTGGGTTTCCATAGTAGCGAATTGCTACATTTGGGTGGAAGTCTCAGTTTCTCTTTAATTCGTGTAGCTGTGTAACACCATGATATCACTATAATGCTTCACCTGTCGGGCGAAACTGCGAATTTTAACACGAAAGTGTTTTATGCCGGGGTCCACCAAGACTTCACTGACGTCACGGAAATACGTCATAGAACATAATACAAAGAAAGAAACCAGAAGAAAAAGTTCCACAAACATGCAAAATTTGGGAATCGAACCCACGACCTCTCGGTCCGCGACGATAGATCGCCGAGCGTTTAACCCATTGCGCCACAACACATTTGCAGACAGCTACACAGACGCGCCTTATATATCTAACACTCCTCCGTGTGCCCGCGCTCTTGCTCGGGGCGGTGCCGCCGCCTACGAGCAGAAAAGAGAAGTACTGCATTATGACACTAACTCGCACCGACAGTGAACGCTTCGGTGGTCTCTGCACTACGACGCCTCGATGCCAGCATTCGAAGGGACGCTGGCATCAAGAAGCACTACCAACGCCACCTAGGTGGTGGCGTTCACCGTACTCAGCACAGCGGAGCGAGGCCTCCGCAATTAGCTCTGAAAATGTTTCTGAAGTTGATCGCGGAGGCTGCAATTACGACGCGCTGTACGCGCTGATTTGACTCGGTGACGATTCAGTTACGTGCTTTGTCTTGCGCGTTGTATTAGTGTGTCAGTTACGTGCTTCGTCTTTCGCGTTGTGCTAGCGTGTGCATCGTAGTGCAGCTTCCATATGCACGACGGTTGCTCATGGTCATCGACGTTGGTAGTCGTGATGGAGGAGACGTGCCACCAGGCGTCAGCGTGGGTGCATCAACGCCTAAGGGCGCTTTAGCCACAAAACACCAATAGACATTATATATCAATGTGCAATAAACATTACACTACTTCTGTCAAGACACGTTTCACTTTCGTGTTCTATACCGATTCCTATATAAGAGGGATCAACCACATTTTTTTTTCTCGACTTTACGCTCACATGTTGCAGTATCGCCTATTCTATATCTTCCTGGGTTGGTGCTGAAGTTCAATCCGGTATTTCTTTTCGTAGGAAGATCTTCGTGATGTATGCTGAGATCCAGCAGCTGCTCGACAAGCTCCATTCTGAACAACTGACCAAAGCTGGCAAACTGACAAATGGTTCTAAAGCATCAAGAAAATACCGTTTTGCATGTTGGAGGTTCGGCATACCTTTTGTAGTGCAATTTAAAGGAATGAAACTGCTCAGGACAAACCTAAACTAAACTAAACCGATATTTTGACATTGCAGCACGTAAAAAATCGCACAGGATCCATCGCACGATGAATGTCAACATTAATGTGATTAGCAGTGAAAAATGTAGCCACACCGTACTGCCGCCGAAACGCGTCATGTACGATGCATGTACCGCAGTCGGGCTCCTCTCTAACGCTTCCCTCTCGACACACTGCGCCGTCTAGCAGCACGCCTGCGAAGTCCATGCGTGGCCTCTGTGATGCGTGGCGCACAGGCGCGTTCAAACACTGAGTATTAATCCCTCCAGTGATACTAAAGCGTCGGGCTGCTGTGCTTGAAGCACCTGAGTGACGCAGGTTCGATTCTGCTCAGCAGCAAAAAATTATTTTTAAGTATTTTTTGTTTCATCGAAGAGTGCTGTGAAAGAGGTTAGGCCCACATTTTTAGACTGCACTACCCACACACTCTAAAAACAGTTGCACCCTTTGGGGTGCATTTTTGCCACACAACAATAATCGTCATCTGTCTTGCTTGCGTTTCCTATCTTGAAAGCTCTGCACTTGCTACTTTCCTGTCGAGAACGCTGTGTCCCGCTGATAACTCTCTTGTCGTTCATGACCGAGAAGGGCCGGGTGCACAGCGTTAAAGAAAGGAAAGCCACGCAAGTCAGATGACGATTATTGTTCTATGGCAAAAATACGCCCCAAAGGGTGCAACTGTTCTTAGAGTGCACGATTGCCGAATACTTTTGATTGGACACCCGCAGACTGAAAAGTGCGAAAAGTATCCAGACAATACTAATCATGTTAAAGATAAAAACACACAACATGAAGATAATATGGACATGTGTTTGCCATCTGGGCAGTGCAGGCCGTCTGGGTGCTGTGTAGTATCATCTGGGTGCTGTGCAGCACCTGTCCTGTCTTCTTCGTGCTTGTTTATCCCGCACTGTAAATATATGTCAACATACTAAAATCAACTAGCCCAGCTTTCAGCCTTAACTGCCAACATTATTATCCTTCAGCACTGCAAGACCATAAAACTGACACTGTAATGTTCGCCCATGACTTACCACTGGTGCCATGGCCAAAAAAATTTGATGTTGATGCACCATAATCACGAGCTGCATGCACTTTTTTCAGATGTGGTGAAAGGAAAATTTTCGTCACAGCACACATGCCTCTATTTACTAAATGTAGCATAACAACTCACTTCTGCCACAGACAAAGCTAAACCTGATTTTTAGAGCCCTTTTCCTGGACTACCTTCTGGATAGCATAGGTACCTGAGAAACGATTTCAAAGTGCAGAAATCAGTGATCGAAATCATCAATCGCCTGTGATAGATTTAAATGGGCATGACAATGAAAGAGTTAGACTGCACTTTTAAATTAATTATAGGTCTGGGATAAGTTTTGTCCTAAGTGAAAGCAGAAGAAAATTTTACTGTTGGCAGCATGCAAAATCAGTCTACATATCACACGTATGCCACTCTGATGTTCTAATATGGCAGCTGTTCGTTCATCTATTAGTTAGGCAAGTGTCAGCAAGTGATATTAACAGCCATGGCTGCAAATATGGAACAGGCATTAAGAGTAATGGCACCACGTGGATCTTAGTCTTTGCAGCTGGCCAAACCCTCTTATGATATTGAAAGCATCGAAGCTGCTGGACTTTAGGACCTGACATGCACAAGAATGCGAACACAAAACAGCAAAAATTGACAAATATGCCAAGGTTTCTTACGAGAGCCATAGCACATAAGTAAATAAGCAGTTTTCATTAACCTTTCCTGGTTTTAAGAAATGTAGTCCAGAGACATCAGTCACATGAGTAAATGAAAACCTACTTATTTATTTCAATCGAACATGAAGACATTCGTTCGATGTAGCAGTACCAAAAAGGAAAATCACACCAAAAACTCTTCCGGTGACCGGACGTGGCATTCAGGATCACAACATCGCAGTTCGCTTGACATATTGACACATCTCACAGAAATAAGTATCATATGGCCATTGCAAATAAAAAGTAACAAACATTTAGAGGCTGTGAAAAATATTGGAACATTTTTCACAAACATACACTTCGGGGAAGCGAAGTGACAGAGAATGGTATGCACCAGTGCAACAATTTATTTTTGGAACCATTAACAAAGCAGCATAGATAGTTATGCAACATGCTCTTGAAAAGTTATCCGTTTACCTCGTGAGCAAACATTAACAAGCTCCTAAAATAGCACTTACACATTCTTTTGTTCATGAAATGCACAGCAGTTACGCACGTCGACTAAAAAGCAGTCGATTGCAATAATGAAATAAAAAGCACTAGCAATTGTTCCCGAACGAGAAGTCAGCTATCTTGAGAGCAGCCTAAGCACATCACTTTCCAAGTGTAACTAGTGCCCTGAACAGAAATTTTATGTTTCCATGCACACATTGACATACTTTATTGAACATTCATAACAGTCCCTTATACTGTTCTTCGATTGGGTTAGCTTTCATGAAATTTTTTACCATGCCTGTTCTTCACACAAAATCAACTTTTCTCTAGCTATTGAACAAATTTTTGCAATGCTAGTTGCACATTCATCCACATGGATCAATTACAACCAGCATGTGCGGTCGCTCAGTAGCCAGTGGAATGTTGTCAAGTGTGCCATTTCAATTAAGATATTTTCACTCACTTTATATGAGGTTATATGGAAGGAATTAAATGACTGCTGTAGTGAATAAGGCATTTTAACTTCATATAAAGACTAGAAAAAATGTTGACAAAATAAGCATGGAATATTTCTGATGTTACCCAGTGTGTTTAAATCACACCCATGGCGATGATACAAACTTTGTAGTAAGTCCCTATGGCTATTGAATCGTGGTCAACAGGGTGAACGATACAGCCATTAATTTGCTCTCATCATTTCTTCGTGTCTGCTTAAGCTCATATGCTTCTTCTGGTAGGTATCTTTATAAACACCACATCATCAGAGTTTGCACTTATAACTCTGCAATTACTAAAACATGAACTACTATTCTTACAGGCACTTCCTTCTAGGCCAGGTGCACATTTCTTTTTCCAATATGCCATGCTATCCAGAAAGCTAGCATACCAATGTGTCTCACAGAGTTGCTATTTTGTATATATATTACTACTATTTACATTTATTTTTCATACCATTGGTACGAAATTTGACATAGTTAACCAGTTATAAAAATCATATCACTAAATAAGGTTTTTTTTTTTCAGGCATTTTTTCAACATTTTTTTAACCCACTACAATTTAGTCATGTTCAAATCAACCAATGCTACATACTCAACCCTGAACAAAAACAGTGTTCAAACAGGGCATAGTAAAATGCTGCAAATATGCACCTGGCTTGTGTGTTTGAACAGCTATTCTGCAACAGGAAATATGCATGTGCAACAACTTCTATCAGCGCGCATCCATTATACATGTATTTCTCATTAAGAAACTCCAGTCATGAGCACTGGTGATTCACTGAAAAGCATGCTCCAGACAAAATTAGTAGCAGCATAAGCTAAAGATAAACCAAACTAGACTAAATGGTTCTCATTTGATATGGTACTGGAATTTTGCTTTTACCGCAGTGGCAACCACTACTCAAAGTAATGCCAATCGAGTGAACATACCTGCTCATGCAAACTGAAATAGCTGCATTGATGCAAATTCAAATAACAAGATGTTGCTAAATTAAACTCTCTCTTTGCATTGAATGCTTTAATTGACTGATTGCCTTCTGCTTTCTCACTCAATTTAAAATGTAACAGATCATTAGCGATAGCTTTCTCATTGGAAAAAAAGGCTATAATAATGTCAAAGCATTTTAAATCAATTACACATTTTACAGACTGCACCTGAGTTTATTTTACACAGGTCTCAAAACATGTAAGCACATACATAAACAGGCATACATAAAGTGAAATTCATACAAGCTGTTGTCATTTTAAAGATAACGAAAAAGCGTGCTAAGTTTATATACATCAATATCCATATATATATAATATATATAAAAGAACACATTATAGTATGCCTTACTAGCAAATTTTCAACACTTTTATTGCACTACAGATATTGCTCACATTATCATGCCAAATGCGCTCAAGCCTCCTTTGACAAAATATGCGGCCTCACACTGCTCTTTCAAAGCTACACGTTATAGGTCCAGGGAAGGACCTATAAAGGGCAATGAATGCAAAAATGTCTGATGGGAGAATGTTGTGTACACGACTATGACTTGACGGCAGTCATGAGCAACTGCAAGTTTGTCTCAGGTATGTCATCACACAACTCTGTGTAGTCAACCTGTTAAAAAAAATTGGCATAAAAAAACAATTGAACGCATAAAAGCAAGCAATGAGCACGAAGTTAATTTGATGGCTTCCACCATGGTGAAAATCGAACTGCTTCACGTTGGGCTTCCGGGCTGCACAGATTTCGTATTACCCAAGAATGTCAGTCATCACATTGAAACAAGTCGGTCACATTTGCAATCACACAAAGAAGCTCATTCTTTGTGCATAACATGCTGCAGTCAGGTAGACCGGCTTGGCGCCAGCAAAATGACCTTCGCATCACATAATAAAAATTGTGTGCAGTAAAAGAGGAACTCTTCACTGCAATAACGATAGCTAGCATGATGCGCCTGGTGACCTAGCAGCTGGTGACCATTTGGTAATGTCATGGGCATCTTGCCGATGGACTGATTATCAAGTCAGCACACATCAGCATGTGCTGTGGATACGATGGGTGTTACAAAGGCTCTCATTCTATTCAAGGCACTGCAGGGCAAACAAGCAATCTGACCATGTTGTCTTAAACTCCGAATGTCTACAGCTTCAGTGCTTCATGGTTAATATTTGATGTGAAAGCAATTTTGTATGCTCGTGTGTTCAGTGAAATGAACAAATTTTATCAAAGTGTTTTTTTTTTTTTTTATTTCCCAGATCGAGAGCAACTTTAGTGTTGCACTCTTACGGTACTGAAGGCTGGTTGTAATAATTTCACAATTCTGTGGATGTTTGAGTACACTTGATGTTTGAGTACACTTAATTCGTGCACGTCATTGATGCTTACAGATTGAAATCAATAGCTATCGACGGGCATCCAGCTTTCGTATAGTTTCAAGATAAGCACTTCATAAAACCTTTTGCGTCAATGTTCAGGAGCTGCCTGAAGGCTATAAGGAAACTGGTTCACAGTAAATGAAAACGGCCACAAATGGAGCAAAATGCAGTAACACAAAGTGATTCGCTTTAACTGAGGATGGAAACAACCAAAGTAACTTCATGCTCTGTACTTAAGAAAGTCTTGCGCAGTGTCACGTTCTTATGCAGCAGTTTCTGATTGCTCGCATCAACTTGTCTTCACGTGTGGTGGATGTGTATCTTCCACCGGTTCCCTGAAACAACACAGCCAAAATAAAATAAGAAGGTGGGCTCAAAAACAAAAAACAAAATGCAAAGATAGAATAGAAAAAAAGCAACAGAAATATATCCCACTGCTGAATATATGCTCAACGTCACCATTCATTCTTCGTTAATTAGCTCTCATTTCCATACAAATTCAATGCTCACACAATCCTTAAGATGGTAAAAGCTTTGGATAAACATCCTTACCAACACTTCATTGCTCTATTAAATTTTATTATATGCTTTAAACCTGTTAGCAACATACATACATATGTGCAAGTCCCATGTATAGATTCTGCATGACCCAGTCACCTCTAGGAAGGATCACCTCACTTCTCATAAATCAAAGCAAGCAACACCAAAAGAAATGAGTCGATGTTGGCCTAAAGCCAATATATCAAGTGGTATTAGCATCCTCAAGTTAGGGTATCGCCCAACAAAACTTAAATGAAAAGGGTTACATTACTGCCTGGCTTAAAGGGGTTGAGACATCAAATTTGTGGCTTGCGCGTTCTTTATTTCAAACGTTTCTTATTGCTCCAGGAAGCATGATACATGCTCGAAGATTCATATATTCTTGGTAAGTAATTTAATATTGCATTATTTATGTGAACGATTTTCGGTTTCGGTTTCTGGGCGCCGAGGTAAACAGTGACATCATTGTCTAAGAAACTTGGTCACGTGAACCCACAAAGCTGGCACGCACGCACTGCTGCATCGTCTACTCTCGCACACACGGTCTGTACCAGCGCAGGCAAACAAAACCACGCCTACAGTTGTCATGACTAGCTGCGGCAGCTCCAATTCCGACTCTACGAATACGTCCAATGCGGCTTACTGCACTCTAGATTCAAGGCTCTCTAGGCTTGCCCGGTGCTGTGGGTCCCCGCTCATTGTACGTCACTCTAATGTGGTATGACGTCACTAAAGCTTTCGTTACACCTCCAACACAATGACATCGGTGTCAATCGCGCTAGCGATGGGTCTCGATCGTGAGAACTAGGATTTAAGCACTCTTTGGAAGCGAATTAAAATATATTTTGAACGTTTGCTGTGTCCAGCACTTCATGTTGAGTGTCCTTGCATACAGAGGAAGCCTACAGCAGGCTTTTGATAGCCTCAAAATTTGGTGTCTCAACCCCTTTAACGGTACAAACTTGAATTAATGGGTAGCATGCATACATGCTGTCTTCACTTACATGGAGCCCAAAAAATAATGAAATATGCCAATTACTTCTAATCATAGCCAAAGTTCATATTTACTATACTACTCTGCCAATCTAACCTGGCAACACTGAACACAAGGTGACCACTGCAAGAACATGAAAGCTGTTAAAATCAATGGAATGATGTGCTGTGAAAAGTATAGCTATAAGTATTTGCGAGGAGACACAATCTTCAAAAGGAATATATATTTCAAGTTCTTGTATTTTGTAAAAAGATAGCAGAATCTTTTTATACACGCCATTTTGTCCATACACAGCCTTAACTAATTGCAAGTTATGACAGCTAGTATTAAGCCCCCAACAAAAGGGAAGAGATGACCAGAGAGAACACAGAAATTGTAAACTAGGATAGCAAGGCAGCAGTTGCAAATCAGACACATGTTTAAAAGGTATGTGAGCATTTCATACAACAAAGCAATATATAAAGAAAAATATGCAGTGAATTAGCATATTGAGTTCTGATGTTAACATCACAACAGTCTGATTGTCAATTACTTCCAAAAATATTTTATTACATAAATTTTTCCACGCTTCTGCACTAAACAAATACTGCATCAAATAAAAAACTATAGAAAATAAGAACAGAATTCTTACATAAATCATGGAAGAAACTTAAAAATAATTTATTTGATGCTGCTTCTAAGAAATACAGTAGCTGTACACTGTATACATCTTATTTTATTCCTCAATCTACAACAAAACAGATGCACACATAAACATAAGTGTAAATACATAAGCTAGCATTAGCAATGCCCCAATGTCCCACATGATATACAAGATGAACGTTGATAAAGCCTTTTGTTCTTTAGTACAGATCAATATGATATAAGAAGTGCGAAATAGCAGTTGTACTGATTTTTAAATAAGCGTGCTGCATATTGGCCAAAAGTGCAGGTAACAAAAGGTAAGCCTGCCTCACGTCACAAATCATTCATGTGCATTTCTCCCAGCAGCTTCCAGACTCCCGAAAGAAAAATGAAAACTCAAACCTACAAAAGTACAATAGAAAAAAAAGGACAGAAGGTGTAACATAATGTTTTGTTTTTCAAACCGAAACTCAAGATATCTGTGCCGTAATTATATGTGTGCACACACATACAAAAAAATAAAAATAAATAAATAAATAAATATATATATACTGGCTCAATATCCAGTTTATCCTTGCAGCGCACTAAGTCCTAAGAAAAAAAAATTCACCGCACCAATAAGTGTTTATGCTCCAGTACACAAAAATAGATACATTATCAGCTCACAAGACAAATCTCTGAAATGGTCTTGATTTCTTCAAAGTTTTAAAAGAAAGTAGACTTTTATATATATATATATATATATCAACAGAAATTGTGATTACTCTCCCATGCCTGCAGATTGATACCCCAAAACTAGCACTATGCACAAATGCAATGCGGTCCTAGTTTTTGCCGTAATCAACAGCTCATTGTTGAGAAATGGGAAAACACGGCACCTCAGAATGTAACACATTCAACAACACAGCCATACACTAACAAGGATTATGATATTGTTATTTGAGATTAAGGTACAGTGCATTGTGTCCTTCTCATGAAATGCAGATATACCATGATTATGCAACCAATAAATCAATTTGTATAAAATTTATTGCGCTGAAAAAAGTATAATGTTAGGTTCCCTGACAGTTTGAAGTATAATTTTGGCTTGACTCATCAAATTCTCCACAAAAATTTACAAAAATCTTGAAAATTGTATATTTTAACCCTTTGTTTGCAACTCCACAACAAACACATATGATGTCACCTACTAAATGAGATATGTAAGAGTGTTCAAGCAGACAAAATTATCACATTACATGTGGCTGTAAAATACATTTTTTTTTATTTACATAACCAAGACAACGGTTGCACACAAAGTCTAAATTAATGTACTGATATGTTTTGCTTACGACACTTGAAGAGATGTGAGAAGGTATAGAGCAGTAAACATTATGCTTCAATTTATTTTGTAACTTTTCAATTTTGAAGAGGTTTCGATGAAATATTCAGGACCGAAATTAAAAATCTTCTCAGACAAGGACTCGAATCTCAGTTATTCTTTAAAAATGTAGCAAAGTTAATTTAAACCTGCTCACTGATTGCCTGACAAGAACATAACTGCTTTTCAATTGTACCTATTGATGAAGGGGCGAGATGAGGTATATAACACCTAAAGGTCATAATAAGATTATGAGGTTATAATACCTAAAGCAGTATATTAGGAAACAGTACACTATATATGGACAATATACCATTAAAGGCAATATATTCATACTTGTGCATGACTGGGACAGTATGCGAGCAAATTCATAAGGGGTGCGGCGGCAGCTAGGCAGGGATAGTTCTATGGAATATGCGAGAATTTTAATGCTGTATAATGAATGATTGTCTCCCAGACTTTTGGCGTCAATATAAGTTTGTCTACCACACATTTGACAGAATTTTGGGACTGTTATCAGCCAAGCTACTTCCTCGAAATATTGCACACACATATGGCATATTCGGGTGGCTGTTTCAGAGCGCTCTGGCTGAGCTACGAAGCAGAATAAAAGCGACTTAAAAACCATAACAAAAAGATAAACGGGAATGAAAGTGATGATCCCACTTCCTTATCATCAGTGAAGTCCGCTTATGCTAGCAGTAATGCTTAGTTGCTCTTTTACAAGATTTTTGTGGCCCTGTTAGAGTGCTCTGACACGACCACCCGAATATTCCAATAGTTTCAATAATAGTATGAATTTATGCACGAAGCAGTGCAGCCACTTAAGCAAGGTGCATAACCCCATTATATTGATGGCCAATTTTTTTGTCACGAACACTGGTTGCCTAGAGGTGTGTCCACGTCCCTGTATTGAGGCACCACACTTCTATACCACTAGATAATTATTGCTAAACATCCAGTGCATTCTTTATATACAAATAGCAAAACAAAATATGTAGAGAATGCAATAAATTTTCAACTTACATCCCTGTGAAAAGAAAATTAAAATCCCAAGCTTTGTTAAACAAGCAGTGAAATTAATTGGTGTAAGATATTTCATGACAGTTACCAGTTACTATACCTGGATAGTAGTTGTACAGCAATAGTATTCGAAAGGTACAAGCAGTATAAAAGAACTGTAACTCATAGCTGCGACAAAAAGATGTATGTTGAACGTACATTGTACATGAGTATCTCACTGTGCTCTAGGATCCCTGCAGTACAGTATTTGCAGCATCTCCTCTATTTTTTTCAATGCCTGCCAGATGTGACCAATCCAACCGTTCACCACCCTCTCCGATCGCCCTTTCCTACTCTCCCCGTCAGCTAGCGTTTGTGCCTGTTTTACGGTGGTGGGGGAGAGTACCTTCTGAATGGCGCCTCACGACAGAAGTCGGAGGAAGTAATTCTGACAGACGCGTGATGTGTCCACAGCTTCTCGTCCGGAACGGCAGTGGCGTGCGCTCAGACACACGCGTGATGCTAGCAGTCGTGCCTTCCAGGTAGCATCACATCACGGCAATTCACTGAGCTAAGGTGAACCAACAGCTCTCACTGCAGAGAGCGATTGCACTGGCATTGAAAAAATAGAGGAGGCGCTGGTATTTGGTGCCTATTGTACAATTCAGGCCTTATGATCAGCTACAGTATGACATCTTTGCAGAAGTTCTTGGTGAAAATATTACATTGATATTTGAGTCATAGATCAATACATCTCAAAGATACACAAATGAAAGTAAAATAATGTACACTCTGTCAGATGTGATATGCAGGTTTTCCCATTTATGCTGAAGAAAACTTTCAAATGGACCATGCAAATTAACCACCAAATCTTGCATTGTAAAATTTAATGCTTGAAATATGATGCTGGAGCAACATAGACACTAAAATCTGCCAATGAGGAAAAGCCTGGCATTGTGTTCAGCATATGTGTTCTTCAGCATCTCAGTGTTTGTGGTGTCAATATAAGAAGTTGAATCTCAAATATGCTGGTACTGCAAGTGTATATCAGCATAAACGCAAACAGCTGCGTTGCTTGAGATCTGTGGTGATGTGTATATTAAAGGTGCACACAAGTTTTACGAAAATTGCTGAGTGTGTTCCACTCAGCTGCTGGCATCAACATGTGGCAGTGGCGTAATCAATACAAATACATTTTTGTGCAATTTTCTTTTAATATTAAATATTCATGCAACAAAAATGTCTAGTGGTTCTTGGTTGATCATAACAATAACAAGATATATCGCCACCAAGGCTGCTGTTCGCAGATACATTCTCCACATTCCTATGTACAAATACACAGGAACATCTGCACTATGCTAGACTGCTCTGATGATTACAAGCTAACTTTATTAGCAGGTCTTGAGCAAATACTCTCATCAGGATGTAAGTACCTTCATATGACAAGAGAATATTTATTCATATACCTCATCGGCTGCAGGAGTAGTAGTACACTACATAAAATGTCATTTGTGATAAAGTATGTGACAAGAAACCGAAAAATTAATCTTTCTTCGCAGTTTTAAGGGAGTACAGATTGTGAGTTAGCCCTTACAATATGTTTAACAGAAAACTGGTACATGTTTTCTAGCGTTGAAAGAAATTGAAACAGTCATTTTAAGCAACTGCTAGGCTCAACTTCTGTTTGATTGAACTCAGGAATTTCGAAGCTATGGTTGATTTCTCAAGATGATTAGAACTATGTCAATGCCATCATTAAATGTGAGTGATAGAACTTAAAAATAAGTGCCCTTGTAAAGTTCACTGCATGTAATAATTTTACTGCAAAGCAGAGACACAGGTTACCAACTGATATTTATCCTCTTTAAAATGTCAATGTCATTTTGTCAAATTGCAGGGAAGCATTTCATACATACATTTGCATGGTCGCCACAGAGCTGTTGTTGCATATACTCTCTGTTTTCACATGGCAAGACTTGTGGCAAAGCAGGTTACAACCTGAAATTGTTCAAGAGGCCATGGCATAAGAACAGGACGCACAGTACTCTTTCTCTCTGCAGGGTAGACCATGCAAAAAGCAAATATGCCATATTTCCTTCTTTCAAAATCCCCATTAACACAGAGAAGGCCATAACAGCAGAAATACCTACCTCTGCAGACGTAACCTTGTTTTCCTAGCCTTCTGGTCAGTAGCCTTGAACAAACGTGACACTGAACTCCTCTGCAAGAGTGAGAATATGAAAGCAATGTTATTTTGGTTGGTAATGCAATATATTAGATCTTTCCAATTTTCTTGAAGTAAATTTATTCTAGGCATTTCAACTTCTGGATGTGCATACCTAAGTCCATAATTTCTTATTGTCACACTTTCAGAAACTAAGCAGGCATCAGTTTCTAAAAGTGAAAATGCAAATATCGATACAAATGACAGCAGAGATGAAATTTCTTGCCATGTTTGCTTAAATACTACATATCAAGACACTCAATGTTAATCACATCATAAGAATCTGTTAAACGTACAACAATTTTATTAACAACAGGTTCTTACAATACAGCATACAGTAAATGCAGTAAATTCCCTCATAGGCTAAGAAAGCAAGCTAAAGAATCACACTGACAAATCAAAGGCACATTAGCAGGCAAGTTCCAGTTTCTGCCAGAACTTGTGCAAAACCTTGCGTACACATTTGCAATAGCTTCCAATTGGCATCATCACTGCTAGCATAATCACCTGCCATATTAAGCATTTACATGTTTATTTCTATTTGTGACACTTATTGCCACACACATGAACAATATGAGTGCATGAACTGCCTCATATAAGGGATAGTGCAAGTGGTTTAGAATGTAAATGTCTGTAAGGCTCTTACCCTGGGATATGCTTGGCCACAAATATGTGATCATTGAAAATGTGCAGTTTGACACCTTTCCTCCGCCACTTACTGCGATGTGCCAAATGTGGAGGGATCAAGTAATGCCTGCGAGAGAAAATATTGCTCAATTATTTACAAATATGATTCAAGGAGGAAACCTGATGATCAGTTATGTTCACAATACAGACATCCTAGTTGATAAACTCACAATTTCTGTGGAGCACAGTGACCATTACGGCAAGCTGTGTGCTGCACATATTATTCAGCATTTATAAAAGTTTCAAGCTCTTCCCATGTGCCCAGGTTTCAGAGATCCATCTTAATTAAGTATGCTATTTGCTGCACAAAGTGAGCACTTTAGCTGCTCTGCAGCTTTCTTTCTTGCATCTTTGGAAACTTGGATAATGTTACCTTTGGTGGTTGAATACCATAATTCCTGGAATCAATACTGCATAACTAAGGTGCAGCATTTTCAGTTTATTATTTTCCCATAAGTTGGTGTACTCTTTTCTGTTTATATTTCCCCCGAAAACTAGGTTCTCTTTCTATGAATATATTTTTGCAGATGAACTATCAACAGATATTTTTCATTGAAATTATGGTTCACTAATTTTGTTGACACTCTGAAACATGCTGGATGGCTACAGATGTTGCTCTTCAACACTGTAGTTGCATGCAATACTGAGAATAACAGTTTTTTGAGTAGCAGTCTAGCAAACATTCAATGACATACTGCAATATGACTATGGATACAGTTATTAAGAGTGAATGTTTTCTGACACTAAACACAAATAGAATGAACATATTTGCAGCATTATGTGGGTACAGAGCTCCAACAAATAATACAGGGAAAAATGGCTCGGTAGATACGACCTCGTGTTACCATCAGTGAACTTTACCAGTTCATCCACTGAAGTGGCTGCAGCGAAAATATTGCAGAAACCCGAGCCAGGGTTGCCTCTACCTTTCTGAATACCCATAAGCAAGAATATTAAAAAATTATGATATTTGAATGGTAACTATAATTGTGTGATAGTACAGAAAGAATAGTGTGGATTAGATAAATACGTCCGACGTTTTCTTCTTTGTGATGTACGCAACTTCCTTTCTGCATGGTATTACTATGCATGTTGTGGAATTCGAACTATGCACACCCTTGCAATTTTTTTTATTGCGATAGCAATTATATGGACACTTCAACCGGATTTCTGCTGTCGCCGTCGTCGTCGCCGTCGCTGTCGCCGTCGCTGTCGCCGTCGCCGTGAGGTTCCCTATAGATAAAATCTTCACCGCGCGCGTATGCCCGAGCGGAAGCGTGCGGGGACACTTCAACCGGATTTCTGCTGTCGCCGTCGTCGTCGCCGTCGCTGTCGCCGTCGCCGTGAGGTTCCCTATCACGCGCTATCACGGAGAGCGAACGCACTCAATCACCCACGCGCAAGCAAGGAAGCGGGAAGCCAGCGCCGGAGGGAGCGCTGGGGGGGGGGGCGCACTTCTACTCTGCCAACAACCGCGCGCTCGTCGCTCGTCTGCACCGTCTCTTATCTCCACACGGCTCTGACCTTTATGCGCCGTGCATTCGCCGCTCAGTTTCCGTTGAAGCGATAGACCGCACGTATCTTCGCCCGCTGCGGCGTATGGGCTCGCTGCCAGCATTTTGACTGTCGTTGTCTGCAGTCATTCAGTGTGATCTATTCATGTTTGTTTGTGCGCGCTCACACCACGCTTGTTCATTCAGTTAGTAATAGTCGGGCCACATTTTCCAACACACGCTACACATGCAATGCTGCCCGGATCGGCAGTGCAGCACTACAGTTGTGTCCCTTCGCACGCGCTGCCCACGGGAAGCGCTTCTCATCTACACCACCGTTTCACACGCGCCTTCTCGTGGTCATCGAGTCTCTCTTCATGTCAGTCTACTTACGCCGCAGCACACCTGCTTACTTAATCAGCTCATGTTTACTACAATTCATATTGCTACCAAAGCCGCTCACCTTACTTCGTATGACATTGCTATGTTGCTATCGCATTCATTGCTTCGCCCTTAGGGCGGAACTGTGACATTTTTTTAGCAATGACGCACGAGCATTGACTGAAGGCTGCCTTCTAGCGGCAAAGAGTACTCCTGAACCGAACAGCACCGCAGATGGCATTGAACTGGAAATCATCTTGCATGCCCACGCATATAGTTGCCGATCCCACCGCTCTTCCCAACTACCAGTCCACTGACATGCCTTGTGGTCGACACTAGCATGATGTTATTATAAAATTGTAAAGGTGTTCATAGGCAGACTTTGGCACTCTCAGCCTTCCCTGTCTAAGTAGGCAAGATTTATTTAGTTAGAACGTATAGCTTTATGAAAGTTTTATTCGCACTTCTTTGGTAAAAAGTGTGTGCTATTTTTCTGAGGTGGTCCAACATTTTACTCTAAAGGGTAGTTAAAGGAGCTAGTAAGTTCATTCTTCGAGGTTTGGAGCAGCAGAAAATTGTAGAACACGTACAGAGAAAGGAACGTCTGTGTCTGTGTTCTACAATTTTCTAATTCAATAAAAAAAAGAAACATTTTATTATTTGAATATATTTCTTTCAGAGAATCTTGGTGCAACATTGTTTATTTTCACTGTTTTTGTGTCAGCAAGGTGAAGTAGCGTTGTGGTCAGTGTAACATGTTTTTAGAGCTTGTGAAAACAGGGACATTTTTTTGTTTCTGGTGTTCAGTAACACACCGCTCAAACACCTATCTGACTGACATGACTGCAACGTTGCATTTGAGATGACTTTCAAACCTGAAGTCTTCTTACACCATTTTAAAATTCAGTTTTTGTGTAAATCAATATCATGGCTGCAGGTGACGGGGCCGGTGCTGTTTAAAGGCTTTTTGTTTTTCAGGCTCAATGACTTATGTTCAAGGTTCTGCCTGGGGATTAATCAACTCCGAGTCCAAAACTTCTACTACAACTGATGTCTAGAGCAAAATGATCCAGCGCCGCCTATGAGATTTGAGACATCTAATTTTCCCTGTACATTTGCAGTGCTGCTATATACCTAGGGCATTTGGTGGCCGTGAATCCTGTGGGCTACTGTGCAAACTATGTGGCGTTGTCGCTGCAACATCGCTGTTGGCAGTGATGTTGTTGATGCTTTCAACATTGCTTTCTACTAACCACCTTATTTTTAGAGCATCCTCTATTGTAGGTATGTGCCATGTTTGAGGCTTATCATCATCATTGTCATGTGCGCCTCCTTTGTGCTGCAGAAGCTGTTTTCACGAGCATGGCAACGAAGAACTGCACGCAAACACACCATCTTGTCAAGAACAATTTCTATGCAGTGCCACATAATGTAATCCTCGTCCACTACAATACAGCCTCCGAAATAAATGCACAAGCGCCACTGCTTTCAGAGTCTGTGTTGAGCACTGTTGTGGCGCAATAGCTCAGTGGTTAGCGTGCACTGCTTCACTGTCATTGGTTCAAACACCGGTGTTGGTGGTTGTGGAGAGGAGAAGGAAGAATAAATTTCAATAAAGAAATGAGCAGGCGAGAGTCTTCTCCATAGGCAGGCAGCATCCTCAGTCCAGGAATCCATGGGAGAGTTAGTTTTTGTTCACTCTGCGGCAATAGCAAAGTTGGGAATGACTAGGTGGCCTAACAATGCCAAAAATCGGCGTTGTGTGTCGTCAAGGATGAGAACGGTTGTCGTCAGCGTAGCAGAATGCACGGATGGGACGGATGGACAGACGGACAAGATAAACCCAATTTTGAGCACTGCTGTCGCAGTAAAATGATCACGTGTCCACCTCCTGCACATGTCAGAATCATTTCTAATGATTCCCGTTGTCCTTAAAGGGCATCTGAAACACTTCTCTAACTAATCATAGAATAGCCTCACTATTAAAGGGTGTCACCTTACAACCTCCTGCAGCACAAATTTTTCAAATCTTTCAAGTATAAGCCGAGTCAGACGTAGTTATCACACCGATGAGTGGCTTTCTCTCTCCTTTCATCTGCACTAGCATGCTGGAAGCTACACAGGGGAGGTAGGGCAAGGCTCTGTCCAAAATTTGAGCTTTTCAGCGGTGAGAGGGCTCGTCGCAGCATCCTGTGACAGCCGCAGCATCTACGCAACGCAGCACGCTGATGCTATCTCGGAGGCCAAACAGCTATGCCTGTTGTGTGTAGACTGGCAGTGCAAAGATGGAATGCATTTTCTGTCCCTGAGATCACGGACATAAATTTTTTTATATATTTACTTCAAAATTAGCAATAATAGTATTACTGAGAATGTTCTCGTGATCACGAAATCAGCCAATAACTGTTGGTGGGCTTTGCTGCTTGCGATGACATTTCGAAGGCGAGAGCAAGCGATTTCTCTCTTCTTGACATGATACTGTAAATTCCCTGCTGCATGCAATGCAATCATATTTAGCTCACCTGTCCATAGGAACCTCTTCTACAGATCAGTAACATTTTCTTACTATGTTTAAAAGTGCTTCAGGGCTCCTTTAAGAAAGCATGCTGTGCACTTGTATTATGTCTGTGCCACTTATGAAATGAAGCAGAAATCATCACACTTTACTGTCCTATGTATCAGGCAGTAGCTATCCTTAGCTTAGCGTGCACCTTGTGTTTGTGTCCTCATTAAAGGTATATTAACAGCAGTTGCCTACCAGGACCTCGACAGTAAAGATATCAGTCAATTTATTTGCTATTAACTTCTCTTTCCTGAAAAACTAGAAATGGGTGACAGCGTCAGTAACAGCTTTCTGTTTTTTTTTACCAAAAACCAATTTATAAAGCTTTATTGCCACTGATTGACCACATGAACAAGTTCTGACACTGTACATTATTCACTTTTTAGTACTATATTTTGGCATGTAAGGTTTCCGGTTGGCTACTATGAAAAATAACACATACCTGGGAATGTTGACTGTCATTGCAAATTAAAAACAGCCCATTAGACAACACAAAATGTCACTAGAAGGTGCAAGCACAAGGGATGTATAAATCTGTACCTTAATTTGCATTTCTTTTTTGAGAAACAATGATCCTCTAGCCAGCAAAGAAAGAGCATGTGCTGATTAAGACCTGCTTTATCTATACACAATTCACTCCTTTTTCATTAACTTCCAGAGGCAGAGCATCCACTTTCAACAATGTCAGTATAGGAAGACATCAAAAAAAGTGTCTTCCTGAATGAGATCAATGCCATACCTGATGACACCGTTCTCCTTTGCTTCGACGACAAGCAGTGACTTATCGCTCACATAGGTCCGGCTAGAGGCAGCACTGATTCCGGACCCATCGCTGATGCTGCTCCTTGTGCTACCATTGTTGCGAACGCCTGTTGACATAATAAAATGTTTATCTATAGTCCATCGTAAAGCAAGTTTCACCATTTTCTTAGGATTTAAATCTGAATACAACTTGACGTACACCATTAAGAACACCATCCACTTGTTTATTGCATTTCATTATCATACTTTCGTGCTTTGTTTTTCTGGAAATCATTTCCTGATTATTAGCACGTATGGCAGACTTTGTGGAACACCTTGGACGATTGCTATGTAGTCCTCTTACACAGATTACCCTCCGCAGTAGCCCAATGGCTATGCCATTGCATGTACAGCTGGGCTCGAGGTTGCGGGTTCGAATCCAGCCGCATTTTGATGAAGGCGACAAGCAAAAATGCTCGTGTGTTTAGATTTCTGTACCCGTGAAACCCCAGGTGGTCGAAATTATTCTAGAGTTCTCGACTGCTTGGTGCCTCAATCATGGTTATGGCACGTAAAACACTGGAATGTAATTTTTTCTTAAACAGACTGATTGACCTTGTGGCAACTAAGTAATTGAAAAGTCCATTTTGATTAGAAAACAAAACAAATTTTGACACGGCATTATTTCATATTAGTTCTGGACATTGAAATTCTTACCCACACACCCAAAAATATTACCTAAAAAAATTTTAATTCTACTCTACACTATATTGCGGCAACAGCATTGATCCTTTTACTTATGGCATTTATAATACTTTGTTGGAACTGAACAACTAGTTCCAGATAAGATGAGATTGAATTATACTTGTCAATGCTAGAGCTTAATTATTAACACCATTGACTTTATTAAAAATCAGAATAGGTTGCCTACAGTTTACATGGAAGAAAACAAAAGGAGATCAATAATTAAAGCAACTTACCTGGAACATCCAGGTGAGTATTTCCTATAGATAGAAAACAAACGAGAAGAAATAGCAAGTTAGCACAACATCGCAGCAAAAGAGTAAACATGGCTTATTTCTGGTGTTTTGCTCATAGAGGGGACAGAGAAATATATAGCAAGAGGAAAGCATTGGTTGTTGCAAGTAATTCATCAACCGACATCAGTCGAGGATAAACTGCTACGCAGAAATAATAATTGGAAACAAAGAAAAGATGACCATTTCATCACATAATCACCATGGCAACCTCTCCAAGGCTAAAAGTTCATAGAAAATACCGAACGAGCGAATTAAATCTTTGTTACCACTTGCAAGTAATGCTCTAATAACATTGATATACAGCCTTGCTTATTATTTGCAGCACATTTGCTCAATCTTGAATTAGCTGTGCATTTGCATTTTATATTAACCACATGCTCTGTAAGTAGATAAAACAGCAAACAGTAGCTGTTCTATTTTGTATCAATACTAAATCGTTTAATACTGAATGCAATAGTGCATTATGTTATCGTAATATTTTTGAGAGAGTGATGCAAAAATTATATGAAATTCATGTGAACTTAGTGAAAATATAATACGGAAATGAAATAGATTATTGAATTTTCCATTAAAATGTTCCAGTATGGATATCAGGCCCATCAAAAAGCATGTACTTTTAGAAGTTTAGTGAAGCAAATGGTTCCTTAAGATATGAGAAGAATGATGAAGGTTGCTGCCCATCAACAATGATCCTCTGCACTCAGTCATTCCAAGGGAAGCATGAGAACTTTCAGCTTTCTTCATATGACCTTGGCGGGTAGTAGGATGCTGGGGGCACAAACATGCAAGGGCATGGTTGCTGCTGTTAATTCATCTCGTGTGTTGATAGTGCAGAGTGATATTGCTAGTCTATTATTCTCATGTAGCCAATTGCACTGCTCAGAGTACTTTATTTCTTGCTCGCATAAAGACCTTTCCATAGATGTCACATCTTATTGCATTAGCACACTAGGTCTCTCAGAGGCATAGCAGTAGAGAAGGATGCCAAAGGGCAATATCACGCAAGCATCTCGCTTTCTGAATGTTCGCTTCACTTGAGTCACTCAGTAGGCGGTGCTCCATTTGCGCTCCCGCCTCGCCGCACTGACAGCCCCCTACAAAAGCACGGTGCCAGCGAATCACCAGAGCACAAGCAAACATTAAAAAGTGAGATGTCACCATAGCACATCACAGATTCTTAGAATATCAAAGCATTTTTTTTTTGGTTATGCAACTTCAATGGGCAGATGAATCTGGGTAAATAATTGACAGTCTTATTATCTCCCATTTATTCAATGCACTGGTTTGGAAGCACGCACTATGATTATGAACACTTAATACGTGCCAAATGATACGTTGTGGAGGAAATCGGTACCACTATATGCCAAATCAGTGCTGTGAAAATATTCAATGTAGAGGAAGTTTCACAGATGGAAAAAATTATCATCCATTGGACTTTAGCACAAAGCTACAAAGGAAACCTATATGGGTTTCCCAGAAGGAAAGTTTTGCAGTTGAAGAAACATTTGTCCTGCTTTGGAGGTCAAATTGGGAACCAATGCTTCGCTGGGGAAGTTGCTCTACCCTTTGAGCTAACCAGGAGGCAAGTAGATCGCAGGGCAAGGCCAAATTAATCGACAACTCAAAGCAACACTAAATATGGCCAATTCAGTTTTATAGAAATCCACAAAGTGGAGGCAATTTCATGGAAGAGAAATATTGTCATGCACCTGACAGTAGCATATGAAGCTACAAAGAAATACCACTATATATTGCACAAGAGCGCTGATAAGTGTGCCACAACACTAACTAAAGGTTGAGGTCAACATTTTTGTTTCGGTACAGTCAGTGTCCATATCAGGTATACGAGCAGGTCAGTCAAAAAGCAATGATAACAAGGTCAAGCAAGAAGTAGAGGCCTGTAGTGAAGCTCAGAGGCGCTTACTGTAGGACTAGTTAGTTTAAGTGTTATTCAAGAGCTGAGCGTGGAACCATGTGCGAGAAAAAGGAACACAATAGCGATCTTTAGTCATCTGGGGCCCTGAATGATTCCTGAACAGCACTGGAAATCTTCAATTTCCTGCAAGCACTTTCTCATAGGCAACAGTGCCAAAACCTGGGGCTCGATGCTTGCCAACTTAATTCTATGGCCATAATGCATGTGTCAAAGCAGAAGCTGTTGGCTGCTAGAAACCCTGTGGGAGCTGTCGCATGGTACTCTTTTGGTTGACACTGCCTCGCACCATGTTCTGTGTGTCACATCATGCAAGCCATCTATCAAATCAAAAACAAAACATACAGAGAGACAAGATTGCAAGGAGGTTATTTCAAGAATGCTTTGATGATGTTTGATTATGATAAACTCTTCCCTGCAACCCACAATGCTTTCTTTGTACAGACTCAGGGGGTGAGGATAAATGACGAGCGCTGGGTGAGGTTATACCAGTGTTATTGGAGGCACACACCCAGCTCAAGCGAGAACGTGGAGACAAATATTGCAATTAAGAAAGCTTAATTGCTTCATATATCTGTCGCTGAATATGTCTCTAGACTCAAATGTACCATGGGCCCTCTATACATGTATATATATATATATATATATATATATATATATATATATATATAACACTGAAGTGAATGTACATCATGGCAGCACTAAAGAGACAGGAGAGATGATCATGTCACCTTTTAATGGTGCTTTTAATGGTGCTAATAGGTGCTTAGAAAGAACTAGCCCAATAGGACTGGATTACCTTTTTTGCAACCTTGACATGATTCTATGACATCAAGGTAGACAAAAACAGCCTGGCAATGGCAATGCACAGCAGTGCACTTTTACAGTGGCAAGCAGTCATCTGAATCTGTCTGGATGTTTACACGCTTCAGTAAATTTAGTCGCAATAACGTGCCTGGCAACTTGTTAATGCTTGTGAATGTGCCTTAGGCTCACCCCATTTCTTCACATGCGAAACTATAGTTAGAGCAGTGGTAACATTGATGACTACAGTGGCAGCGTTCACAAGTCAGTGAAAAGCCAACATTGCACACAGACTTCCAGTGGTGGTACAGCTTCATGGTTGTGCCCACGTTTTAGTGCTGTGCGGTTATGACTCACATATTTTCCTACCCAAAACATTCTATGACTGCACACGAATGTGAACGCGCTTAAAGGTTACAGTATTAGGTTTTCATGGCACACAGAAACGGTGACAGTAGGTGTAGGTTGAGCAGTGTCCTCTCTAGTCGAGCACAAAGGCTCCATACTGAAAGTGTGATGCAGCGATTGCTGTTGGAAAGAAATTACCACTGCCAATGGCTGTCTTGATAGCTATAGGCAAACTTTTCTTGTAAGAGAAGAAGAAAAAAAGAAAAGGTGAGATTAATTAAACTTTCTGCCGATCGGTGTGAGCCAAAGAATTAGTGCCATACCCTGCTTTATCAGAGGATTGCTCAATATTTCGTCTGGCTGCTCTGTAATTTCTCATGTTCAGTTCTGGAGTTCACAGCTGATCTGACAATTATGAGCCAGAGAAGCAGAGTGAATAGCTGAAAATACTAGTATCAGTTTCTTTAGGCACATTTGGCTCAGCATGTTCTTGTTTTATTTCACCCTCGGGAGAGGGAAACACATCTTCAGCTAACACAAAACAAGGTAGCGACATGGAGGCAGTAACTGTCATCCAATCATCAACAAATATAGAAAAATGAAAAAAAAAGAAAGAGTGCTGCAAATCGTTCAGCATCAGAACAAACAGTTCAAAAATCTGCTTTATAGGCAGACCATAATACAGTAGAGACAAGTTAGGCATCGACAGAAATACCAGAAAGGAAAGTATTCTCTGTGTTTTTTATATCGCTACTCTATGGCTCTCACAATACTGGCAGCTGCATCTGACACATGCCTCACGTTCCCCTTTACGTATCCTCAAAACACTACATAAGCAAGAAATTAAGGTTTGTAAAATCTTGTCATATTTCACACAGTGAATAATATAATGCTCTGAGTTACCTATGACAACAGCAATAAGTTAGAAAAATTGGTGCCTGCTACAAAACCAGTGCTCAATGAACTGAAATTCCAATAATGGCATACAAATGTGATAGTTTTCACAGACACCAGTCTTGGGTGCAAAAATAAAGGTGGCTACTGATACTACAGTCTACTATACTAACACCTTTGATCTGCCTTCTGCTTACAAATACAGATTTTGGAAAGTGATAGTTTGTAGATAATCATTGCAGTTTGGGCAAGAAAGAGTAAGTAAGCTAACCGTACACCTCAAAATGTGTTCAGTGAGTGCATTGTGCAAGTTTGAAGTGTGCAGGAAGTTATGTGTGCCCAAGGCTGAGTACATACACTCAGTGAAGAAATGTGTGATCCAAGAAAGTTTAGGCCTTACCTTTTATGCAACAACATCTCAGAAATGCATGCGGAGTCAAAAAATGCAATAGTCATTAATTTGGAGATGCAGACGATTATCAATAATGCGCATTAAGTTGAAAAATGAACAGGCCTTCTGCATAAATATCAAAGGCTTTTATGTACCCCTGTGAGGTGACATGACAGAATACATTGTAAACTAAACAATGCACAGAAACAGTGAAAGCTGCAAGTTAGAAATATCAGCATAACTAAGTGAAGAATAAATGAAATGCAAGTACAAATTGTGGGAATTTTTTTAAGATTATCTTTAGCCAAGTTTCTGAAATATTAGGATGATCATGTAGAAGAGCGTTTTGAAAAAGATAAAGAAAGGATGTTGCTGTTTATAATGTGAACAAGAATAGTTTCTGCAGGCATGTCTATTAAAGGTGCCCTGAAACACTTTTTTAACTAATCATAGAATGACCTCACTATCAAAGAAAGTTGTCTCACGAATCTCATGCAGCAAACATTTTTCGCATCTTTCAAATATAAATGGAGTTATCACACCAATACGCCGCTTTATCTCTCTTTTCATCTGCCCTAGTGCACTGGAAACTATGCAGCAGAGAAGCCAAGAGGACAAAGCTCTGGCTATAAGTTGAGAGTAGCGACAGCGAAAGGGGTTATCACGGCACCCCATGGCGGCCACGGTAGACTGTGCTTCGCAGCATGCCGCTGCCATCTTGGAGGCCATGTGCACCTGACACAGCTAGGCGCAGTGCAAAGATGAAATGGTTCTTCTGTCTTTCTGACATCCCAGACACATATATTTTTCATTTACTTAACTTAAAATTAACAATTATGTGTCATTGAGAATGCTCTCGCGATACGAAATCGGCCAGTAGCGTTGGTGGGCCAGCTGCTCTAGACGATGCTGCATGACGCCATCGCAGAAGCGAGAGCAAGCAATTTCTTGCTGTTTTTGACACGAGGTTGTAAATTCCCTGCTGCATGCAGTGCAGTATATTATTTTGCTCCCATGTTCACAGCAGCCTTTACGACAGATCGACAACGTTTTCTTACTATGTTCAAAAAGTGTTTTAGGGCACCTTCAAAAAGCAATCAAGATACGGCCCTCATTGCATCAAGGCAGGTGTTTGTTTTGCGACAAAATAATTCACCAATTTACTGTTCATAAGCTTTCAGCCATTTTCAGGAGAATGTCATTTAGCTAACAAGGTGTTCAAGGCTGTAAATGGCCATAGAATTTGCTCATATGTACCACTTCCACAGAAGTCAGAATGAAGTTGTCCGAATGCATGCACATAGGTCTAAACCAATGCAGAAAAAAAAAAAGAAAAAAAAATGCTGTTACATGATGCACCAGAGTGCACAACTCCTTCGCATTTTCTCTTTATATCTCCCCCAGCTACAAAATTCTTCATGACCTACAAAACATGGGCCTACAGTGAATCCTTGTCACAGGATTATGTTTACCAGAATGCCAGCTAAATTCCCCAAGCATAAGATAATTGTTAAATGCCTTTAAGGTAGTGGAAAAGGTGCACTAAAGCTTAGGTGCGAAAGCTCCTAGAAAGATGAAAGAGCAGGAACTATGTTGAGGTAATGAAAAACACCTAGTTCTATGTGACATGACTATTTCACCTGGCAATATTTAAAGACTAGACCCTATCTCAGTAATTCCCATCAGCAGTATGGAAGCTACAGCTTTAACCAATAGTGAATTCGTGTATGGATTAGCTCTGGTTCTTGCTTGCTCAGTGTTTTCACCTGACACTCAATTGCAAGTAGATCAAACAAAAACATTACAGTCAAGCGTCATTAATAATGAAGTTGAATTCGACAAAAAAATACCTTTGTTATATACGATATTCATCTTAGCACATGTTCTTTGCCCTGTAAATATCAGTGAAAAAGTTTATATTTACTTCATTATATATAATAATTTGTTTTATCTGAGTGAGTAAAACTTTATTACACAGGATAGCTCTCTGGCCTAGGGAGAGGGAGTGTGAATAAGGGTAGGATAGGTGAAAAAATAATATGTAAATAAAATCAAACGAAAAATTCGAGTGGCGGCCTTGCAGTTTGGCTTCACACTCAAAGTGCCACAATGACAATAACGTGCACCAGATGTCAGTCTGAGCAGTCGGCCTAATCCATTGATCCAGACTGTGGGTGACGAGCCCTCTGTGTTTTTTATTAGACAGTTTTAGTTTAGCGTTAGCGTAATAGCGGGGTTACGGGAAATAGTGTTACCGTTCCGCAAACGAACTTTGTAGAAAGAGTTTTAGTATAGCGTGATAGCGTAGTTTACGTGCGGGATGCTATTCCATTACGCTTTGAATTTCGCATACATAGGGCACCTAAGTCTATGTGTGTGTGCGTCCGGAAAGTGCGAGAGGCAGCGCAATGGAAGCCAGGAGCGCGTTGTATTTTTACTTGCCATGTGTGCCGATCTGCAGCGAAACAGACAAGCAGTACAAGCTGTCTACCAGAGCCTCCGAAATCCTCCCATCTCAGAGGCCATATGCCGTTGTCGTGCCTATCTCCCGACTTTATCGACAGGTGGCGCTCACATCTCGGAGAAAAATTTTTTCGTTAGGCTTAGGCGCGTTCGAAACGAGAAGCGATCTCGAAAACTCTGCTAAATTATCCATAAAAACATATTGTCGATCCTGCCTGAAGGTAAGTGAAAGCCATTTACGCAGTCATTTCCTACCAACGAAGTGAATTATTCAACAGCAACTCCAAATTCAGTTCGAAGCGGGCGGCCGGGACCGCCGCCATGTTTTACGTACACTACGTAAACACGCTAACACGATAACGTTAACTCTGAGAAATAGCGTGCGCACGGTAAACGGTATGTCTCGTTTAGCATTCTGCGCATGCGCATTTCGATCCTGCTATTCCGGTACGCCCACTATTCCGGTAACCATGCTAAACTAAAACTGTCTAATGTCTCTCGTGTTATCGATGTTTGACTGTAATCACTATGCCATCAGTGCTATATTATTATAAGTCATAAAGCCATAACAATATGTAAGAATAAGTGCATTAAATAATATGATGTACAAATGACTGTTAGCAGACAGAATAATTTACATAGTTGAGTGCCCTGTTTGTACATGCATCCTGATATACTTTGACACTGCTCGTACTCGAGCTTCCATCGTATGGACAGAGATTGACCACACCCTGTTCTCAACATGAGAAGGGTCAAAGGGAGAAACAAGGCAAAGTGAAAGCATGCTAAAAAGAAACAGCAGGCCTTAAACATAAAACGCTGTCTGTGTAATGCATAAAAATACTTCCCACCATCAGTAGGCAGGTCATGACCATATCAAGTAGTATTACACAAAAAGATGCTTTTCATGAATGGTACTGTTTTCCAGAGTGGTAGAACCCACTGGTGCCACTTCATTACACTGTGTAGCTTTGGCAGTACTGAAGGGAACTACTGAGATGGAATGTATGTCAAAAGAGGTCGCAGTTCAAGAAATGTGCAGTGGTGAAAAAAGTAGGGAGAAAAGTGATTTATACCGTTACGCTGCAGACTGCAAGAGCGAAAGAGAGAAAGACAAAGAGTGACAGGGGAAACGAGAACGAGAGAGATGTGTGCAAGAAAGCAGTTTTGTGCTGCAGTGCTGCTTAAACAAATAATCGTGAAATGCGCTGGCCACAATTCACAAAGCACATACAGAAGCAAGTGTTTATGTGTACAGGTGATTTGCTTTACTTAGAGGGTTTTGCAAAGATTGACTATCCATCTTTCTGTTTTCAGTTTTTACAAAGCACGGTGGGTTCTTGCTTATTAAGCTATGTCACGAAATTACAGGCAAAAGATTAATACTTTGACCAAATGATGCTCATTCGTTTGTACCTTCGATGACTACATACTGTATTTGTGTCTTAGATGCCCTCTGGTATCGCAGGAGCAAATGAAAACTCATCACTATAACTCACATACCTTGCACTAGCCTATGGAAACTGACATTTGAGGCTGAAATTGAAAATGTACACATGACCACTTTATTTAGAGAAGTTGCAGAGCAAATACAGGTTGCTATATAAAATTAAATTATGAAATAGTTGAGGCCTGCAGAGGATTCACCGAAGTCAATATATTTAATGTTTGTCTAGATCTTTGTTATTTTGGAAATAATCAAATTTTTTTTTTCGCTAGCCAAGCTCCTTCATCTTCTTCAAATAAACATTTTCACTACAGAGTAAACAGGACAAGGTAAATCGCTCATTTCAATAGCTGCCTTATACAAGAAGTGACATAAAGATCTTTAACGCACTTAAGTCATGGCTATAGTCTAAGTATTCTCAGCCGGCATCATCAGTATAAGCAAAATGAAATGGATATTTAAGCAACACATACGTTAGGTGGCAATGTGATTTTGGTCTAGTCTTATGATACCAAGTAAAATAAAGCATCACTAGTGAATTAAGTAATCATCGGACACAGTCAACATAAGCCACAAACATTCCTTTAAAAAATGCATACAGCTATGATATTTTGGCGGCTAGAAACAAGTATTGAGAAATAGGTTCAGTTTGAGTTATACATTTCTGATAACTCAGCAGTACCTTGTGAAAATTCTGTAAATCAATGTTTTGATGGTGCCATTTAATATAGTGAAAGCAAAAGCTCTTAGCCATAATGACAGCTCAAGTTAGGTCCAACCAACAAACAGCACAATTTTAGTTGTTTAAAGATGATGTTACGGTGAAGGGAAAGAAGAAGGTGACGCGAACGAGAGGAAGACGAAGACTCTGGCCGTTGCCACTTGTAAATATACATTCTTCTACACTCGTGGGCCTGCTTTCTTCCTGCAACATTTTGGTGGAGGTGCTGGGTATCGATCTCCGTACCGTATCCTCATATCGATCCCCATGGACAGTTTCCAATATGTGCTCCTTCCAATTATCTTAATGAAATTAGGCACTTTTTAATTTTATAACGAATCATTGAGGACATTATAAATAGCACTTGTACAATGACTTCACCTGAGTAATTCTTGCGAAGTTTAAATCTTCATATGTATTTTGCTGCTCGTGTTACAAATAGAGACACTGTTCCCGAAAGCTATTGTTACTCCAAGAAAAAATTCATTGGCCCTTCCACTCCGTGAAGATGGTTAACCAGCAAAGCTGAAACTTGCGGCCCCGGTGTTTATCACTGGATTAATCCCGAGGGTTCATTAAATTAGTTCTAAATTATGAGGTTACACACACGTTCGGCGGCGACGGAGGAAACAACGTCACTGACGGTATGCCCGCAGTCCGCCGTTGTCACTTGCGTTTGATGTGTCGAGTTTGCTTGGTAGCGTGGTTAGCAGCATTCACCCACCATTGCCGCTTGCAATTCTTCGAAATTAAATTGCTCCAAAATTAACTCTGTCTGTTACGTAAGAACGCATAGCTCATACCCCCTTAAGCAATGTCTCTTAATAAGGAGGTCCTGTAAACGCAGCCTTCCCATTACG
The DNA here is from genome assembly GCF_013339745.2 of Dermacentor silvarum. Lineage (NCBI taxonomy): Eukaryota > Metazoa > Arthropoda > Arachnida > Ixodida > Ixodidae > Dermacentor > Dermacentor silvarum. The sequence continues at coordinate 94,049,991 of NC_051159.1, forward strand.
ATGACAGAAGAGAAGTTATATTCTATGTTGGAATGATTAGCGGCAACGCAGCCAGCTGTGGAAGCAGACGAAGACGACGAACGCGGGAGCAGTGGCACGAGCGCATGCCGAGCATGAGCAAGAGCGCAACCTGAGGAGCGCCAACGAGCCAGCTGCAGAAGAAGACGACAACGCTCGAGACAATGCTGATGATGATAGTTTTCTGTACACAGGCAGTTTCACCTAGCCATATACGATTTCGCCTAGACATATAAAGCTTCGCACTAAAATGCTTTTGCAGCCTATATTTTTATGGGAAAAGCCCCTGACAGCACTGTACTATTTAATATGAAGTACTCCCGCACTTTTCTTGCTCTGTGTCAGGACACAGAAGCTTCACCAAACTTAACTATACATTATTAGCTCCACATTAGTAAATCCTATATTAAGACTGCATGTAAAGAATCTACACAAATGTAATCTTCAATCTCAATGATAAACTTTAATCAACAATTTTGTGTGGCCCGTTACAATGAGCTAGCTAGCAAGCTTGTTGGAAAGAGTGCAACAAATGTAAGTTAATTAAGCAATCCTACCAGTGCACACACTGCTTCTTTTGCTGCATTAAAACCTTCAGGCTTTGTGTGGATCAATGCTTTCTTCGTGCAAGAAAAGAAATAGCTTGGCCATGCTGCGGTGACAGTGTGCATTTAGGCTAGCCCTATTGAAATGCATGCAAAGCACAAAGCATATTTGAAATTTGAGTATTGCGCTTCAGGACACTTACTTCCAAGTGGCACTGACTTTGCACGGTCGGTGGAGATGCTACGGCTGCTACTGCGGCTGTGTGCGTCAGCATCTGACCGAGCTTCCATTGACTTGGAGCGATTCTTCTTGAAGCTGAGCCGTTTCCGTATTTTGCCCAGTAATGTCCGTTTCTTCGGTTTTTCTGGGCTACCTGCATTGTTGAAAACAGTGAAGCTAAAGAACCATGCAGCAAGTTTCTATGCATTAGAATGAACGTGTCAGATATTTGCATCAGACTGGGGCATTTCTTTGTGTTCTAGACAGCAATGAGCACAGCATTATTTTCAATGAGAAAAGTGGGGTGGGGAAGGAGAGTAATTAAACTTTGGCCACCCTGCATAATGGTTGCCGTCAGGTGCCACTAATTTCGACTAGTTTTGAACACTCAACTAGCCTCAAAACATGCAAAACTTAAGGTCAGACCACATGCACGCGCTCACTCCTGGCCACTCCTGGTTAGATGCCTTGGCAGACTTCGCTTCGTAATGAGCTATTCACAGCGCTTCAAAGTGCACAAATTGGATGTGGTTACTATCGATCAGTCAAGCTGGTGCAGGACAAAGCCGGTCCGCACCACGTAGCACAGCCAGAAAGGAGGATATGAGTGCAAGCACGCACTCTAGCCCTGTCGTGCACGAAGCAACCTCTGCAGTTGCATGTAGCTGTGGTCCGCTACGTAGTGTAGATACCGTGGCCGCCGCGGGGGCCGCGACAAGTCCACTGGCTGAGCGCACTACAGCTCACTGAGGACAACCACGTTTGGTGCGTCGTAGGTGCCAAAACCAGAAATAGTGGCGTCTACGTGAACATCCAAAATAAAGTTTGAACTGTGCGCCATGGCGACGTTCACTAGGCGAAGCGTTGTGGGCGCACCTCACTCCGCCATAACCTTCGCAGTGCAAATCATTGAAGAAGGGGCGGTACCTTTGATTGCCAATAACTCTGCATTGAAGAAAATTTTGCGGCAAAGTATTTCTGAAATAGTCTAATTTAACTTAGAATGCATTTCTCAACTTTGATAAAAAGTGGTTCAGGGCCCTTTTAAGCTAGCTCTAACGATTCTATAAAAAAAAATTTAATCACCACTTTGAGCGAATGCTTGGAGCATGTGTTTTGAAGCAGACATTTTCCGCTGCATCTAGTCACAAATAAAGCGTTTTGCTGTGAAGCCACAACAAAGGGTATGCATTGTGTAGTGGAGGATAAGTGAGTTCAGTAGCAGTACTAACTCTACTAACTGCAACGATTTTCCTCGGACCCATCAACTTGCGTTTATTTCATGACATGTTCAGTCCTATTCTACCGGTCCGGGTGACCCACTTCGCATGCTTTGTTTTTGGTCTTCACCACGGGTCGGTGGCAGTAGCGCACCCAGGATCTCTGCCAGGGGGGGGGGGGGGGGTTGACAGTTTGCCAATACCATCTGTAGTGCAGTGACCTTATCAGTGTTGTGTATGTGCGTGGACGGTTTGACAACTATCGAGACATGTGAATGAAGAATGAAGAAACAGAAGAAGGCGAGCTAGGGACAGCTTCAAAGTGGGTACGAGCCATGTGCTGGGGACATCATCATCAGGGGCAGCTTGCGCGCTTGGCAGCGCTCAAAAAAAAAAACGAAGCAAGAGAAAAAGGAAGAAGAAGACGTGGGTGCCGGACGGGCAGAGCGGGCTCGTGACTGGAAGACGCAGGACCAGTGCGCTGTTCCGGGAGCTCCTGCCGCGGTACCTGAGGCGGCCCTGAGGACTTTTGCTCTGTATGCTGTGTTTAGTGTTTGTCTTGTTTCAGTCCCATCATGTTATATAAATGTTCGTTTAAATCCGTTCGTGCGTCTCTGACGTTTATTACCGCCTGACTGCACACAGACATACGTGCCGAACTATTCCACCACACCATCTAAACAGCACTAATTTCGATTTCTTCACGGGAAATTGTCAAAAAAATGCGCTTTTTGCGAGTGTGCAGACGATTGCACGTCTTACATGTTAGTTGCAGTACTGAAATGCGTAAGGAAAGAAAAGGGGTTAAACGAAAGGGGGGGTTAAGTCGGCCTCAGGGGGGGGTTACAACCCCCGAATCCTCCCCCGTCAGTGCGCCACTGGTCGGTGGCACCCTTCATGATGAGTGCGCTCAACTAGAGCTCGTGGGCTGTTGCGATCCCAATAAGTAGACACAGGAATGGGAACCTTTCAAACGGTGTTATGATAGTGGTCAAACCTTGTGACTCGGGTGCAAGTGGCATCCACCAGTCTCCGACATTAGCCCCGCCAGCTTCGTGAACAGTATTATGTCAGTCAGCTTGGTCAAGTTCTCTTTCACTGTCGGCATGATCACTCACTCGCAAACCACTTGCTAGTTGTGCGTGTAGTCAACATAAATCTTCATCTCGTCATTTTGTTTCTTTGCAGTAACCTCTGGTGCACACCATGGTGCTGCATGTTCAACTTGTCTAATTACTCCTAGCTTTTTTTCATCCATTCAAGCTCCTCTTTGGCTTTTGGAAGCAGCAGAACCGGAACCTGTCGAGGCACAGCAACTGCATACGGAGAGGAATTTGGTTACAGCGTCACTTTGTAAATTGTTCTCATCTCACCTAGCCCACTGAACAGCGTGCAGAACTAGGGTCTCCCTTGTGACATTCCTAGCCGTGTTTGGCTGCTTGTTCCAACTTCGATTGCCCATAGCTGTGCAAAGACACCAAGAGAGCGTATGACTGGTCATCCTAGAAGTGCTGTTTGCAGTCCTTGTATTATGTACAAACATGTGTTGATATGTTGAGCTTCCTTGCCAAATGACTGTGGCATCAAACATTCCATTCGTCTTGATGGGTGCTCTTCCAGGGCCAAAGAGTTTCTTGTCCACAGGCACCAACTCGTCCATACTGCTCTTGTCATACTGTGAGGCAAGGATGACCGTGACATCTGCCCCTTTGTTGACATTGAAATGGACCGAGTGTCCATCCACAAGTGCAACAATGTACCACGCCTCCTGGTTGTTACTGTCCGAAAGTTCACCTAGGACGACCTCTTCTGTGTGTGCTCCACTCTTCGACATGCTTGTAAACGCTCTCGAGCACTGGTTTACGCTGGTTTGTCGTCCCACAGGCACACTATCGCATAGTGTCCTATCTTTCCACCATTCTTGCATTGTTTTCCTGTTGCTGGGCGCAGCATCTTTGATATGCTGCTGAACTCTGTCGCATCATTTGCACATGTTTTGCATGGTTCGGTTTCCCACAGGAAGCTTGCTCGACTTCTGCGGTGCATATCTGTAGTCCCTTTGTTCCTTCTGTTATCATAGTTCTTCCAACCAGGGTTCGTACAGGTTTCCAAGGCAAAAATTCAAGGATAATCCAGGACTTTCCCCGACCTGTCACCGGTATTTTAAGGACTCAAAGCGGCATCCAAAGTAGGATTTCCTTACTCTAACATTTCCAAAAATGACTAGTTTTATTACACTTACAATAAATAAATCTATATCACAATTATAATAAAAATGTCTAGCCTTGATAACTTCTCAAGATCACAACACAAAATGAACGCTTACAACTGCAGCTGAGATTTCTCCAGTATAGGCTGGGTAAAGTTCACCAAAAATATTCAAAACATTCAGCATATGGTTATTGCACTAAAATAAAAAGAAATAAATGTATATCCCAATGATGTTAATAATGTCTAGCCTTGATCACCCTTTGCAAGTTCACAACAATACCAAAAAAAAAAAAAGTTGACAAAACACAATGAATGCTCCCAACGGTTACTCTGACTTCTCCAGTATTACCTGGGCAAGTTTACCGAACATTTCCAAACCATTCAGTGTAGTCTTGCTAAACATCCATTATATTATAACAAATAGATGTATATTGCAATTTTGTAGAACATGTCTTCATCATTTCTCAAGTACACAAAAATATTAAAAGTTAACACAACGAACACTCATAACAGCTGCTCAGGCTTCTGCAGAATTAGCTGAGTTGGTTCACCAAACATTTCCAAAACGCTTAACATAGGTAATGTTATTGCACTTATATTATCATAAATAATGTTATAACAAACCTCCACCCGAAGGCACTGAGCATCAGTGGTAAGGTTGCTCCACTATAGCTCTCTTTAGCTTCACTAGCTTCACCTAGCGTGCAAGAGTGAAAGTGGGACAAGGCAGACCGACGGGCGAGGAGTGAAACGAACAATAGGGTGAGGAAAGCAGCGTAAACACTTCCAGCTGAGTCCTCTCCGAAGCGCGGTGCGGGTCTCTTGCTCCGTTCGCGGTTTGACGCGGTGAAGCCTTTTATTTTCTCCGTGCAGTTCTGCAAAACCATGTGTGCTCGTGCCGGCGTATTGTTTCTGAAATGGGGAGTTTGTCAGATCGACGCAGATCTACCACAGAAAGGAGGTCGCAATGTCGATATCAGAGTGAATTGCTCACGAAATTCAAGGATTTTCAAGGAAGGAAAATAATTCAAGGACTTTCAAGGGCCTTGAAAATGCACTTTTCAATTTCAAGGGTTTTCAAAGATTTCAATGATCTGTATGCACCCTGCCCAACGTTGCATTTTTTGTGGCCTCAAATAGTTCACTCTGGTGTTTTTTGATGATTTCGAAGTTGCGTGCTATCTTCGCAGCCAACTGTAGCATGAGCTTTGGATCCAATTGCAGCTCTCACTCAAACCAATGACGACACAGTTGCGAACGAGCTCTTCCTTCCGGCCAGCTTATGTAGATCCGTGATGAAGGATTCAGCACTTTCACCTGGCCACTGCCTCCTGTGGTTGGATTTTGCTTGCTCGAAAATCATGTTCATGTACGGAATGACATGTTTCTCCAACTTTCTCTTGACTGTGGCATAGTAAGCGACTTCAGTGTCTTTTAGTTTTAAGGATGATAGGACGTCTTCAGCTCCTTTTCCTATCATGTACAGAAAAGTGCTCACTTGTGTTTCGGCGTCACGCGTATGAAGACCAGAACATGATATGGCACCGCTCCCACTTTGCAATCCAGTGCTTGCTGTCGTTGGGATCTCTGAAGTCCAACTTTTCGGGCAGTTCGATAGTAAATAGAAAGAAGTTCCTGCCATGTTGTTGTGGCGCCGCTTCGCTTCGTGCAGCACTGTCTTCTTTCCCAGTCAAAAAAAAAAACAAAAAAACAATTGACTTCAATTAGTTTTTCAATAGGAATCATCAAGGACCAATAGGAACCAATTGGGAAATCCTTACTTCCAAACGGTTTTGATTAGGTCAGAGGAGAAACCAATTGGAGTTGCCAATTGAAATGAACTGGACCCAATTGGAACTGATTGGAAAATCCCTAGTTCCAAATGGTTACAATCGAGTCAAAGTGAAACCAATCGAGTCCGAGTGGACTTGCCAGTTTGAACCAGCTAGGCCCACCTTACATTCCCAACTGAGTCTAATTGGACTACCGATAGGAATAAACTAGCTAGAACATAACCAACTGGGAAACACTCTCAGTTTATGAACCCATTCAAGGAAACTGGAATGAGTTATAGCTATATATGCATGCAGTACTAAGGCTATAGAAAACCGGTTTCTGACAGCTGGAATCCTTTTAGGCTTGCTTTGTGGGGTATATATGTGTATTGGTATTGCCCATTGGTGCAATTGGTCATTCCAACCAATTGTCACCCATTGGGTATAATTGGTCACTCCAACAAAAACCAGTTGATCTCATTCCAGTTGGTTCAATTAGTCCAGTTATGTACTAATTTATGATTGGAAATGTTCGCATTGGTACCAATTGGAAATTTCCCAATTAAAGTCAATTGCTTTTTTTGACAGGGTTTACGTCTTGCATGCTGGATGTTCTGTGGTTTACCGGTTCCCAGTCATCTTCTTCCTTGCCCCCATTTATCGCTTCCACCATGTCGTGTTGCCAATAGGAAAAACAACAGGCGAGACTGACAGAAAAACGACACTTCTGTTTATTTCACGCCTTGTTCAATCCTACTCTGTCGGTCTGGGCGACCCGCTCCGCACTTGCTCTGTTTTCAGTCTCTGCCACAGGTTGGTGGCTTTCTCTATGAAGAGTGCGCTCAACTAGAGCTTGTGGGCACGACACTGCTCGACACTACATGACGGCAACAACATAGTCATGTTGTGATGACAGGTTGTGAAGAAGTTGGGTTGTTAACAAGCATGGCACAGGGTGAAGTCTCAATGGAAAAATATGACAGCATTTGTCCCTTTTCCCATATGCTTATTTAGGTGTTCCTTAGAAAAGATGTATTTGCAACAATTTATGATGATGATATTGGTGTTTTGTGGTGCATGTTCCAAATATGGCCAAAGTGTGCCTGGCCAGTGCTGTAACAATTCCCTTCAATATCTAACAAACCTTTCTATCATTATGACAAATGTTCTCCTGCTGTCTTTTTCAAAGGGCATACATATCTGGACACCATTGAGAAAGGGACCTTTGCATTAATGCAGTGGTCATGCTTCAGCTGCCTATGATTGTGGTGATCAGATGCGTGCCCAAACATTTCTTGCTAAGTTCACCAAGTCACTTCACTGAATGCAGAAGTATATACTGCACATTACAATATATAAAGAGTTGTTCATTGTTGGGTTGTATAAAGGGTTGTTTATTGTTGAGTTGTATCCATTTTTTTTTTATGGGGAGGGGGGACGAGGTGCACATTGGGTGTTATACTTAAAGAGGAAAACCGGGTGAGAAATTGGGGTTCTTGGAGTCTCTGTCAACCCAAAGTGTGGAATTTGCCTAGTAACTGTCACAAACAATTAACACAGGCAGTGGTCTCCTTTTGAATGCAAACAAGCGAAATAACTCCCAGCAAGATATATAGACAACGAGACCGATAATGAGAAATCATGTCATCTTATGAACTTGACTACACGAATCCTCGTTGATACACATTATTTACACTTTTTAAAGAAGCCACACGAACAAAAAATTGCAGCAGAACCCATTTCGCGATGACTGTCGACCATAATGCATTCGCATTGAAGCAATTTAGCGACACGTGTTGCCACCGTCGAAACAGGTTATGTAAGAGATGTTGACTATAGCAGGACTCCTCTTTCACGCTTCCCTAAGAACACTTAGCACCATCTGGCGCTACCTATGCAAAGCCTGTGCATGGACTCTGAAATGCACGGCGCCTCTCTCACACTTCTTTCTGGACTCGCTCTGTCATATAGTGGCACTGCCGAGAAGTTCGCATGTGGCCTCCGAGATTAGAAGCGTGGCACACCGGTGCCTGCGGACACTGAGAATTATTTGCTTGCTTGCTGCACACTCAGTGGCACATAATCAGTGACCCAAGTTGGCGAGAGGTAAGTGCGTGAAGCACCCAAAGAATGCCAACGCATTAAAACAACAAACAACGACGTGCTTCGCGGTCCATTGTTTACTTTGGCTCATCAGGGTTTGCGAGGGAACAAGAAGGCGCATGCGCTGGCCCGAGGTCTCACTTTCCGGGATTCCAGCGCTGTCTCGACAAAACCCCCAAGCGAGGAACCCCTACAGGCCGCTGACGATCTGAGCACTTTTCAAGAAATTCTTAACCATTATAAGCTGGGGCGTAAGACTTACCCGAGAGAGGATAAGAACCTTACCAAAAGCGAGGAAGTTATGTGGAGGAAACTGCAAACAGGGGTATTTCCAAACCCACAACTGTTGAGCAAATGGCATCCCTCGGTGTATAGCCCTCGGTGTACGCATTGTAATGGTATAGCGGACTTAGTCCACATGGTTTGGACCTGTCCTAATATTTATGAGCCAGATAGATGCAGAGAATCCTGGGAGTCCTTGCTACTCAACGAAGAAGAAAATGCACAACGGCAAGTCATCGGTCTCGCCCTGACCGCCGCCGCGTCCCGAGGGATCCAGTCGACGGTTAGGGAGGATGAGTGTGGGTTTAGGCTGAAGCCTCTACCCCGATGATGATGATGATATTTGGTGTTTTGTGGCGCAAGGGCCAAGTGTGGCCAAAGAGCGCCAAGACAATGAATGGTATGTTTGCCATGATCAGTGAGTTCCGATGACAGGATGCAATGTGGCTGTAAAGGGGCCTAAGAACAAATCGCGGTATAGAAGCGTAAAACATATATCGAATAGAATTATGGCAGTGACGTGTGGAATGATCTATGGGTAGTGAACGGATGAGAAATGGTCATGGTGCTTAGAGTATTAAGAATATAAAAGCAGCACGACGCCTACCGGAAGCCTTTGTAGACAAAGACCAGGAGGCACGTGCTTTCTTTAAAAAAAAATACCGCAGCAGCGGCCTCTCCAGAGAGGCCGTGCTACAAGTCACCTGCATATATAACACGAAAGTTAGGTATATCCTTTAAAAACGCGATAACGGATTGGTATTTAAAAAGAGGTTCATTGCCCAAAAACATACATGGATGTAATGGTAGGTTCTGCCGTAATGATAATGAAAAATGTATTTTCCTCTGAGGCTCCAGTTCAGGGCATTGCAGGAGGACGTGAAGTACACTGAGTGGCTCGCCACATTCGTCACAGACAGGCGGATCGCCACCGGACAATAAGTATGCGTGTGTACTGTATGTGTGTCCTATCCTGAGTCTGCAAAGTGTAACCTGTGTGTAGCGTGTTTTCGATTCTGACGGCCAATGAGCGAGATGAGGCTTGATAGTATGTAGTTTGTTGTTCGTTTCTCTGTCCCACAGACGTTGCCAGTAGGCTCTGACCTTTTTCTTGATAAGTGGCTTTAGGTCCATTACAGGGACGGCTGTGGGCGAAGTGGCAGCGTCTGTATGAGCAGATGTGGCTAGCTTGTCGGCCAACTCATTCCCTTCGATCTCGCGGTGCCCTGGCACCCAGCACAGCACAATTTGTTGCTTAGATGCATACGCGGTGCAAAGTATGGAATAAAGAGCTATAATGACGGGGTTTCTGTGCCTACTGAGAGTTTTTAAACATTTCAACACGCTCAAGGAGTCAGTGTAAATGACTGCCTTGCGTATGTCTAGCTGTTTGATCTGTTTAACCGCCGCCAGGATGGCGTAGGCCTCCGCTGTAAAGATGGTTGTGTTTGGGTGTAGAACTCCGGCAGCCCAAAAGGATGGACCGACCGCCGCGTAAGACACGCCAGTGTGTGACTTTGAGGCGTCAGTAAAATATTCCGGACAAGAGTATTTGTGCTGCAATTCGAGGAAGTGCATACGGATATGTGCGACCGGCGCATTCTTTGTAACATCAACGAAGGACAGATCACAGTCAATCAGCTGCCACTGCCATGGCGGCAGCTGTACAGGAGAGTACATGACATCGTGTTCGTGGAGCGACACATCCATCTCTTCGGCAAGACTTCTTACTCGCAGTGCGTAGGGCTTTCTTACGCTAGGGCGGTTCTGAAAGGTTTGGGCACTGGACAGGTCATTTATAGTTGTGTAGGTAGGGTGAGTTTTGCTTGAGTTTACTTTCAGGAAATACATAAAGGACGAGTACGTTCTCTGCAGATGGAGTGACCATTCATTTGATTCTGCATATAGGCTTTCTACGGGGCTTGTTCTGAATGCACCCGTAGAGAGGCGGATGCCCAGATGGTGGACAGGGTCCAGCATCTTCAAGGAGCTCGGAGTCGCGGAGTGGTATATAATGGAACCGTAGTCTATACGTGATCGAATCAGGCTCTTATAGAGATTCAGTAGACATTTTGTGTCACTACCCCACGTAGTGCGAGACAACACTTTCAAGATGCTCATTGTCTTCATGCACTTGTTTCTTAGATACTTTAGATGTGGGATAAATGTTAACTTCGCGTCCAGAATTATGCCTAGAAATTTGTGTTCAGTTTTTACAGGTAGACCCTCACCTTGCATCTCGATGTTGGGATCAGGGTGCAGACCTCTCTTTCTGGAGAAGAGGACGCATGTGGACTTTTGTGGGTTAAGCCTAAATCCATTCTCGTCTGCCCACTTACATAGTTTGTTCAAACCAAGCTGAACCTGCCGCTCACAGATTGCAAGGTTACATGAGGTGAACCCTATCTGCACATCGTCGACATATACTGAATAAAATATGTTGCGTGGGATGTACAGACGCAGAGAGTTCATTTTTATGATAAAAAGGGTGCAACTGAGCACACCAACCTGTGGTACTCCAGTTTCCTGAACATATGGTACTGATAAGGCATTACCCACACGGACACGGAATCTGCGGTTGGACAGGTAACTTTCAATGATATTCAGCATATTTCCACGTATTCCAAAGTGTGCGAGGTCTCGCAGTATTCCGAACCGCCACGTGGTGTCGTATGCCTTTTCCATATCGAGGAAAACAGACAGGAAGAATTGCTTGTGGACAAAGGCTTCACGAATCTGAGCCTCTATGCGTATCAGATGGTCAGTGGTGGATCGGCCATCGCGAAACCCACACTGGTATGGGTCAAGTAGCTTGCTTGATTCTAGGAAATGTATTAGACGCCAGTTTATCATCTTCTCGAAGACTTTGCAGATGCAGCTTGTTAGAGCTATGGGCCGATAGCTGGATACGGACGATGGATCCTTGCCCTGCTTTAGGATAGGGATCACTATGGCCTCTTTCCAGGCAGAGGGGATCTCGCCGGAGGTCCAAATAAAGTTATACAGACAGAGAAGCGTTTTCTTCGTTTCAGAGGGCAGGTTTTTTAACATTTCGTATAGTATGCGGTCAGAGCCTGGGGCAGATCGGTTGCAACAGGTGAGTGATGCATACAGCTCTGCTAGAGAGAAAGGTAAGTTATATGGCTCGTTCCCGGTGCTCTTTCGGTCTAGGTTTTTCTTTTCTATTGCTGCTTTGTATTTTGTAAATGCTGGAGAATAATGTGATGAACTGGACACATGTTCAAAATGAGCACCCAGATGATTTGCTTGGTCCTCCAGGCTGTCTCCCTGCGTGTGTATCAAGGGAGGCGGATGTGTTTGTCGTCCTCTTACTCTATTGACCCTGTTCCAAACCTTGGCCTCATCCGTGTACGAATTGATGCTTGATAAGAATTTTTGCCAGCTGTCTCTCCTGGCTTGTCTGCGCGTTCTCCTACCTTGGGACTTAATTTGCTTGAAATTGACAAGGTTTTCAGCAGTAGGAGAATCGCGAAGCTGCCTCCATGCTTTGTTCTGCTGCCTACGCGCGTTCCGACATTGTTCATTCCACCACGGAACACGAGGTTTACGAGAAAGTCCACTTGTTTGGGGAATACACTTAGATGCTGCATCAATTATGAAGTTGGTAAAATACTCGACGGCACCGTCAACTCCGAGCACAGACATGTCAGCCCACGAGATCGTACTGGTAAGTGTCTGGAATTTCTCCCAGTTCCCTGCATCGACCTTCCACTGGGGGGCATGTGGTGGAGATTCGTATTGTCTTTGTGCTCGCAGCAGTATAGGGAAATGGTCGCTCCCATAAGGGTTTTTTATAACTTCCCATTCGAGTTCAGGTAATATGGATGGAGAAGCTATGCTGAGATCTATGGAGGAAAAGGTTCTGTTTGCGAGACAATAATATGTAGGTTCTTTTTTGTTTAGCAGACACGCACCGGATGAGAAAAGAAAGTCTTCAATTAAACGGCCTCGCGCATCGATGCGAGAGTCGCCCCACAGGCCGCGGTGTGCATTGAGATCCCCAAGAACAAGGTAGGGTTCGGGGAGCTCATCAATGAAAGACTGAAATTCTTGTTTGTGCAGCTGGTAGTTTGGAGGTATATAGAGCGAGCAAATGGTTACCAGTTTATTTGAAAGGACAGCACGAACAGCCACGGCCTCCAGTGCGGTTTGCAGTGGAAAATGCTGACAGGCTACAGTTCTATCGAGTATTATGGCCACACCTCCAGATGATGCGGCAGCATCCTCGCGATCTCTTCGGAAAATATTATACTGACGGAGAAAGCTGCTGTTTCTAGAGTTAAGGTGAGTTTCCTGGACACACAGCACTTTTGGATTAAATTTGTGTAAAAGTTCTTGAATGTCGTCTAGGTTGTGCAGTAGTCCCCTTATATTCCACTGAATTATTGTGTTCATGTTGGAAGGAAATGTGCTGTGTGTCTTGGTCGAGTACTTGGACTTATCCTACAGAGCCTTTTCAGGCCCTGTAATTGGAGTTTTCCCCTTTTGGGGGTGCTCGAGAGAGCCTCGTCGCACCCTAGGCGCTCCATGCGCCATCTCGCATGTGGTAGTGTCCATTGCCTCATCCGGGGCTTTGGACACTCGCTCCAACGAGCGATGTGTACGTACAGGCTTCGTCTTTGAGGACAAAGCCTTTGCCCCCACCAGTGCGGAGGTTGATGGACCCTCCTTTGCCTCTGTGCGGCCCTGGCTGCTGCCAAGGTTTGCAGAGGCCACTGGTGTGGCCGAGTCGAGGGAGGGCAGGGCAGCCTTGGCTGCTCCCACCGTAGGGGCGGTTGCCCCAGCCGACGGCTCGCTACGTGCAGGCCGGGCTGGTGGCGGAAGCCGATGCGACCGTGCCCCCTGACGTGCCGCATCAGCGTATGTAGTGTTATGAAAAGGCGAGCACCTTTTGCGTGCTTCCCTGAACGAGATGTTCTCACGGACCTTTATAGTTATTATTTCTTTTTCTCTTTTCCAGCCTGGACAAGAGCGAGAATACGCCGGATGTTCGCCGTCACAATTTACACAGTGAGGCGTGGCCTCACAGCTATCTGAGGCATGGCCTTGCACTCCGCACTTGCCGCAGGTGAGTCGACCACGGCAACTCTGCGAACCGTGTCCGAACCTTTGGCACTGGTAGCATCGTCTCGGATTTGGGATGTAAGGTCGCACGTTCCGTTTGATGTAGCCTGTTAGGATCGTCTGGGGCAGAATGCTTGATGAAAATGTCAGAATTAGATGGTGTGTTGGTATTTCTTTATTGTCCCGCCTGATTTTTATGCGTTGCACATTGATGACATTTTGGTCGCTCCAGCCTTCTAGAAGCTCGGTTTCAGTCAATTCTAGGAGGTCTACGTCAGATACTACTCCGCGTGAGGTATTCATGGTTCGATGTGGCGTAACAGTTACCGGGTGCTGTCCGAGTGATTGAAGACTGGTGAGCTTTTGGTATTGTTGGTGATCCTTAACCTCCAACAGAAGGTCACCGCTGGTCATTCTGGTGATCTTGTAGCCAGGTCCAAGGTTTTCGGTCAGAGATTTTGCGACAACAAATGGTGAAATTATTCGGGCTGATTTTTCGGTTTTCTCACTGTGGATCACGTGGAATCGCGGGAAAGTTTCAGTTGGCTTTGTAAACGTATACAAGGATTCATCGGTGCGCCCCCTCTTCTGAGGCTGGCGATCAAGACGGGGAAATGTAGGGGTTCCCATGTAATTAGTTTTGTGTTCGGCAGCAATGGCGGCCACCCACCATGGAGCCCAACTTGGGGACGCTGCAGTTCTTAATGTTTAAGACAGCATACGCCAGCCGTACATCGCTACTATAACCGAATGTATTATGCCCATGGGAGGACAGGTACACAAGGTTAACCCAAGCCGCCTATGAAAAACGTGGAAGTAAGAGAAGAGAAGAGAAGACAGGACAGTAAAGAAAGGAGATAGGAAAGAAAAAGGTCAGAGAGGGGGATAGGAAAAGGCGACCAGCCGATTTCCCCTGGGTGGGTCAGCCCAGGGGTGCCGTCTATGTGAAGCAGAGGCCGAAGAGGTGTGTTGCCTCCGCCGGGGGCCTTAAAGGTCCAAACACCCGGCATCGGCTCAACCCCCAGGATCCCCCTTTCCCCAGACACGGCTAAGCCGCGCACGGCTACACGCGGGAGGGTCCAACCCCCATGTGCTCGGGTCCGTGGTGTCGCAACACACCAAACGCCTGCTTTCGCAGACGCCCCTGCGGGGAGCCTCTACCCCGTCATCTAGTTGACGGGTGCAAATAAAGTCTCTTCTCTCTCTCTCTCTCTTGTTCTCTGCATTTTTTTCAACAAAGGAAACAAAAAGCACAAATGGTAGTGCACATGGGCATGTTTCGCAAGAGATGTGATGCTTTTCCTTATCATACAAGCTCTGGCTGATGTACATTGTAATTTGTAATTAGAGCATTTCTGTGTTCATCCTAGACCTGTCAGGCCTTTGAATGTACCTTTGCAGAGAAAATGTTTGGAGAGAAAAAGTTTATGATGAAAAACTACCTTTACCTTCCCCTTCTGCTTCACTGCATGATGAAGAGATGCTCCTCTCGCCAGAGTGCTGGTTCTGATTTCGCAGGCTGCTTGGTGAGATGGAGAGAGATGTGTCATCCACCTGCAGCCACGGGACAACCACAAAAATTGGGGTGTTCGGAGCTACAGTAGGACACAAAGCACTCATTGCACCTAAGCACCACATAAAGCATGGCTCCAGAAGCAGCAAGAAGCACCTAAGGCAACTAAAAAATACGATGGCCTAAATTATTGCAGGAATAATGCTGGTTCTGCAATTACTATATAAGCCAACAGGTCAGAATGATTACTGGGACACTGACTACTAGAAATGATATTCAGTTTAGAATAATAAAGCAATCTTTAAAAACTCTACTTTTCTTAAGTTTATGGTAAAAGGTTGATTATGAGAAAAAAAATTAAGGCTAAACTTCCATTTACGCTGAAACCCCAGCACCAGTACGTCTGTGTGATGTCACGAATTTTGACGTATTTTTTAGTATTTGGGCCGTTCTGGTAATGTAAAAATTTTTGAAACTTGTCAAGTTCTACAGTATTTGCCTCCTCTAGAATAGAATGCATTCCAATTTATAGTCCAATACTTTACTAGGCTCAAGCAGACGCGATCAAAATCGATGACACCACTGCAAGCTGGCGCGAGAACTTTAACGCGACATTACCAGCTGTCTTTTGTTTTGGCATTTTGTCTGGCTTACTAAGACTACTTTCTTGGTAAGAGTGGCTTTTTTGGTATTGACTGAGGGTAATTTACAAATACAGCTGACCTACCTTTTTCTCTTTTGTTCTTTTAAGCCTGTCCATCCTACTTTATGCCCATTGTCCTGCTGTTACAAATGATAGCTAAGCAAAGGATTGCTTTAATGCAGTTGTGAGGTCCGTTTAGAATAAGCAAAGATGTTTCATTGCAATGCAGAGCTGAAATGCACTAAGAGATTTTCCAGATTATAACATCCTCAGGTTCTGAGCACAAGAAAAGCTAGTGAGAAAAGAAAAGATTATTTAAGCATGTTTTATGGTATTTAAGCCTTTTCCTGTGTTAATTCTACCAGGAGCGATCAGCAGGACACCTTTAGTTGGCATTTGCGCAAATAGCCCGAGAAGTAAGAATGTCTACTAATATTTGAAGATGCATATTAATGCATATGACATGAGTTACATCGGGAGGAAATAGCACTTGCAACAATTTCAGACCAAACTGAATTTACACTACATTACATCTCGTTTCAGTAGTAGGACCCACTGTCGGTGCAGTAAAGGCACTGAACTGACAATAGGTACTATTTGAAATGAAGTTTGTCTTCTTCAGAGAGAAGTTGTAAAACCTAAAACATCTAAAAAAGAAGAAAAAAAACAATACAAAACAAGCAGTGCTGTGTTTCCAATATGCATCCTATCCAATTAAAATTAAAACTTGACATACACACATGCAAATATGTTAGAACTGTTAGTAACCTCAGAAAAGAGCTCCTCACACCATGTATCCTAATATAAACCTCTAAAGAATGTTTAAAATGGCACCACATAGTTATGTTTTTTTGTGTGTGTTCTTGTTTTTTATGTTATTGAGTACTACAAATAGATGAAGTATGGTCCCAGAGCGCTAACAGACTGGTACTGGGTGTGTATGTCTGACAATCTTATTTTCATTGCATTCTGGCCTGTAATAGTTATGCACTTTTGAGTACCACAGATTTCAGTATCCTTCAAAAACTGTGAAAAGGGTCAGCATAAGTTTTTGAGAGTTGTAATCTTTCTTCCTGTCACATGAGGACACCCCTCAAAAAACAAATGCTTCCTTTTAAAAATTTATTTTAAGCACCTCCTCCATTTGTCAGTCAACACATTAGCGCCTTAGAAGTAAATAAGCTTGAGAGTCCTTTTGGTACGGTGGCTTACACTAACAAACCTTAAACCTTAAAGGTAGACCGTCATATTGATGTGACTCTACATATCCTGGCATTCCAATGTGTATTTTCCTGATGTGCAACACTACATAAATTAAAAGAACAGAGAACAAGCAGCATTATGAACTCAAGCAAGCTAAGCAGCAAATGAATTAAGCGCACTGTTGGGGGCATTTGGAAGGTACAGCACAGCACCAGATGAGCTGTTATAAAAAAAGCAGTAGGCAACTCATGATGAGTGCCATCCGTGAAAAAACACGTTTGACTCAGTACCTGAGAAACCTCACGCCAATGTCCTTGCTGGTCGATTTTCACCTAGAGATGAATAGTGTACAGCAGAACCTTTTATGAGAACATGTTGCACACTTGTCAATTCCATATGCTAGGAGCTACTGTCATTGTAAAGGTAGACCAAATTGTTCCCATGTAGAAGAGGTTCAAACTTTTCTTCATAAAATTTAAAAAGACCCGCAATACGATGCTGCATTCATGCACAGTATATTTTGCACAGCTGTGTCACAGTGGGTCAGTGGTCTATAAGCTTGCCTTTTTGTAAGAGTTACTTGCTAGTGACCGAATCTGACAGAAACATGACAGATTCTTTTTCTCCATTCTTGAAGACTTAATGTGCATGTGCTTGACTTGCTAATTAACTTACCTAAATGTTCTTAAACAAAACCATTGCTCTCTTAGTCAGATGCTGCTTTGAAAAGAAAAATGTACTCCCAAAATTATCATAACACTGACGCAGTAGAGCCACCTTCTAGATTGGTTTTCATATGATAAACCCTGGTAGACGTTTAGACGTGGGTTATGAATAAGAAAGTTTTGTCGTGTGATTTATTTCACAAGTTAGGTCCAAGACTGCCTTGTTTTAAAATCCTGCCCAACACGCATCTTGTATGCAACAAAAGATATGATACATGCTCAGCAATGTTTTTGCATGCATATGAAAGATCTCAATAAACTGTCGCAACTCCTTGCAATTCTTGCAAAATCAAAATATAATCTACGCTGCAGTAGATGTACAAGAGGAAGCTGTTCCTACTATGTATTTAAATAATTTCCCTAAGACGCTTGGTGCAGCTCAATAACAATTACTTGACTGTGCACACATACCACATGTGTTCTGTAAGTGTTAGTTGGTTAGTAAAGACAAAATAGAATTCAAAACACGTGCAAAGAATGAGCACATACCTTTAAGCTTGGAATGGCAGCTTCCTATTCAGGCACATGCAAAAAAAGGGGGCACACACCATCAGAAAGAAGACACAAGACTTAAACTCGCATGCAAAAGCTCTGCGTGTAACCACTTGTGGTAGACTAGGTCATCCACAGCTCCAACAGATGGCTCAGTTTTGACATAGCGCTATATGGACCCTGCGAGCTGAATCTGTTAAAGGTGCCCTACAGTACTTTTTGAATACGAGGAAAACATTTTCATAGCCGCTAGGAAATACTGTCATAAACATCTTAGCAAAATATTATGCCTGTATATGCTGCTAGAAGAAGCCAGCAATCTTGCTCAAAAGGCTGCCTTCCTGTTTCCTCAACTTGTCCTGTGTCTTCTCGAGCTCGCAAGGGAGGAAGGTGACGAGGGTGTGCGCTGTCTTCTTATGTGCTCAAGGGGGTGTGCATCTCCTCTTCTACTGCAGCTGCAGCGGCTGAGTGTGGCCGCGTGCGTCCTACCTTGGAGGAAATCTGCGGTGGGTTCAAAGGCTAGCGGACCTGCGATAGCTTGTGGCTTCATGTGCGCTGTGTTATCGTACGCCTAGTTCGCGTACGCCATCACGTCAGCATTCTGACAGTGTGTTCATGACCATCGAGTGAGTTGTGTTCGTGTTTGCCTTGCTCCCACTGCCAACCCTGCCAATTATAGCTATCTTAGTTCGATTACTACTGTCGGCTACAGATTGGGATAGCCAGAAATTTGTGATAACCTCTGCCACTAAAATACAGCACACCAAATCATGCGACTGTAAAGCCAATGCAAAACATGCCAATGCTATTTGCAGTGCGTTAGTTTACCAAAAATACGTACAGCATCCGGTTAAACCAAATGCGGTATGTAACAAGCATAGGCAGCCCTGTGAGGCTTAGTGCCTTGCAACTAGATAAACAGTGCATGATAACATCGTGTACTCACCCTCTGAACGCTGTGGATAATAAGTGTGCTCTTTGTTGCTGTAGGACTCCTATTTTTGGCTTCCAGTTCCTTAAGAGCAGCTTCTGCTAGCGATCCTCCATCTGTTTTGAGCGAGAGAAGTGTCAAAAACACATTCATGATCAGCTGGGGTAGCTAATGTGTTAACAAACAAAAATAAAGCACATGAAAAAAAAAAAAAGACACGCACACAAGAATGTGCACTCAATCACACTAAACAAGGCTGCATCTTGTCTTACACAAATGGCATATAAGTGGTGCAAGAGACATCTGACAAATACAAAAAAGCGTTACACATGAATGCCATACAAAGAGGTGCTGTAGCGCAAAACAGAAAAAGGATTTTCGCAGATGCACATAGTGCCTATTTATTTCTCTTAGAGGGCATACTTCCACCTTTTTCTTTTATAAATGATGATAAATGTCTTCCAACAGGGACATTTCCTTGCTAAGTGCTTAATAAATTACCCCTAAATCCATTGTGCTCTGACGAAATGTTTTATATTCGAAATCTGTTTTTCCTTACCTCAAACACTACCATCCATTAAAATTCTTGAAATAATTATTTCAACTGCTCAATGATAACGAAGAATTAGAATTGTGTTTTAGGTGCCAAAACCATGATTTGATTATGATGCACACCATAGTGGGGGACCCTAGTTTAATTTTGGCCACCTGGAGTTCTTTACTGTGCACCTAAACCTAAATACAAGAGTGTTTTTGCATTTTGCTCCCACCAAAATGTGGCCACGAAGGCTTGGATCGAACCCACAACCTCTAGAGCTCAGTAGCAAAATACCTAGTCACAAAGTGGGTCTGCTGAATGGTAATTGGGTCTGGTAACCATGCCAAAAAAACAAAAACAAAAACAGTATACTGGTCCTTTGAAGTTGTTCTTCTACGGCTGTTCACAAAAGCATTTTGTGAACTTAAGAAGCTGGATTTCACCTGATTCTAAGCACAAGTTAGCCCAGTTTGAAGATGCACCAATCTACTGAAAGTCCCGCTGAAAGAGTAGTACTGTAAGCAAGGTGCGCTGTGTACGTTACAACTAGCATATCGCAGCTACATACATCAATTGACATTTTTTTCGTGCTGATGAAAGCTGACAATGTGTTCTATGAGGGTGCTCCTTGAAGTACTTAAATATCTGTCAGTCTTGTACATGTTACAGAAAATGTAACCGATTACAATTACTTTATTAAAAAATGTAATTGATTACAGTTACCAAATACTGCTCCTCAGAGATAACTGAGGAATTACTCAAAAGTAATCTATTACTTCAATGTTACTTTTCTCTGAACTTTTGTGTACATAGCATAGATACATTAGAGCGAGCTGGCCTGGCACTTTAAGTGCGTCCTCTGCAGCCTTTCACGCATTGCTTTTTTCACTAACACGTACTCTCCATAAATTAATCGGACTTTTTTTTCTCATTTTTGTTGTGGAGAGATCAGTAGTGACATTGAAAACTCGCTCGATGTGTGCACTTGGGGCAAGGTGGCGTTGCAAGGTATGGACATCTTGTACACAAGATGGATGTTACTAAAGATGTGAGTCCTCTATGAAGCGCAGTGCTTCATTGTTACTGGGACTTGGAGTAGACGTTCCCTGGCGGGCCAATGAAAAGGTGAAGAAAATTGCCTGTAGGTGATTTCCTGGCATTAATATCCTAAGTGGCTGTTGCTATCGACACATACCAGCCCCGGTTTAATTCGTTGGCCAACATATATTGAGGCAAAGTGGTAAACAAATATTGAGGCGAAGTGGTGCGCAGAGCTGCGTGCTTAGGTGCCACTAAGTTATCATCGATTAAACGCCGATGGCTCACCATAAGGTCTTCAGTTTGCCTGTCTGAACATGCGCATCTGCAAGGCTGGTTTGCGGAACGATCTCAGGCATTCTACTGTAGTTCCCGCCAAATTAAGGTTCTCGAAGCTGCGTCACCTGTTACCACTTGTCTCGTGAAGAAAGTAATTGGTTACATGTAATTGGTTACTGTAAAAAGTAATTGAATTACAGTGAGTGTTACCGAGTAAACAAAGTAATTGTTAAATTACAAAACTACAAAGAAATGTAATTGATTACAAGTAATAATTTGCATGTAATTTGTTACGTATTAGTCTAATATCTGCAGATTCCCCAAAATTACGCAATTACAAAAAAAATTTGCATGCAGCCCAATAATTGACAGGTTTATTTAGAAATGCATATAAAGGTGCATGAGAAAAAATATTGACAAGTTCCAGAGGAGCATGAAGTAAGGAAAAAGAAGTGCTGAGTAAGTCTTAAAACTAACGTGTAATTAACCTCTTTCTCTTTTACTTAACTGCTTAAATATTGCTTATGCATCATGGGTGTGGCTAAAGCACAAATTTGCCTCACTGACATCTACATATTGTTTGCAGGCACACTTTACTCACAAAACACAACCAGCAATATGCAGTGCTGCTTTTTCTCCAATACAATATGGATGTGATCATCTAGAATGCCTAAAAATCTTACGCAATACCTAACTGTTGTCAAACATGCTGCAACTGCCACCATGATTCACAACATTGCAGCTAGTAGTGGAAGCAGAGAAGGTGCCATCCCCCACAAACTTATAGTAAGAGGCACGTGAAGATAATATTTTCCTGTTGCTTTGAATCGATTCTAATGCAGTACATCACATCAAGAAAATTGATGTTGACTGGCATTCTCTATCAGAGATATTAAAAGCAGCTCTCTGTGGCTCATAAGTATAACAATCAATTTTTGCTTGATATTACCCTTTCAATGATTGAAACAATGAACAGGCCGTAAGCTCTTTTTGTAAACACACAAAATCTGCTTAATTTTATAAAGCCATAGAGTTTTGTTTAATGAAAGAAGGTAATTGGCAATAAAATTATATTTAAGAGCAATGTTTTTTTTTTCCGTGGGCTTGTTCTTACGTGTGGGCAGTGCTATAAATCCAAACTCAACTTCTGTAACTCCACAATAAAAAAAAAAATTATGATCATCCACGTAATTGTTTGGGTACAAAAATTTGATTGGAATCTCTATGTATGTAATTTGGCTTAATTAATTTGCAAAATAGCTAAGAGAAATGAGGGACTTGCTAAGGGACTATCATGCTAAATGGTAACTCAATTTACTCCTACAGGAACAGTGTGTATTAAAAATGCAGTCACTGAAACTAAGTGAGCCTGAAAAGCACTCCTTTTTTTCTTTCTTTTTTTTTTTTTTTTTTTACTGTTCTAGAGTTTGGATCATGCAGTCCATAATAGCTTAGCTGCTGCAAGTGAAGGACGTACTGAAGCTAGGACGTTGTGGTAAAGTGATTTGTTCATTTCCAGAAACGTACCAGTGATGAATTGAGCTATTGCTATTCAATGTAATCCTGTGACCTGGTCTCAAAGACAATGTGGCTCTGATATTTAATCTAGCTAGGGAATGCTCGTTCCATCAAGTGTACAATACATGTGCGGCACCCTCTCAGTAAATACTGGAGCTTTGTTAACGCTGACAGCAAGGTGGCAAATGGCCGTTGGTGTTTGGAAAGGCACATAGCTCATACTGGGTGTCCAAAAAGTAATTATGCAGTGAGAAACTAAACAAAAATATGATGATATTGTGAAATGGCATTGCAGTTTCACATGCGATACGATAGCGCAAGACCTGTAGTTTGTCTAATAGCGTCTGTGGCTGCACTTAAAGGACGACTGTACAAGAACAATCCTTGCACACTGCAGTAGCCACAGAGAGCCATTACCCAGCACATTAAACTCCAGCAACCCTCCACCGAGTTTTTAAAATATGCAGTGCCGTGTGCAGACATGCCTTCAAGCCGGAGGTGGACATTTTCAGCATCTCTTGTAGTGATCACTGCTATGCCATAAGTAAAACTTCAAATTCTAAAACCACCATTACCACTGCACAGCTACTTTTTGGACAACCAGTATATATGTTCTAGAACTGTGCACAGAAAATAGAGGTGCTTTGCATCCTAAAAACTTCAAGCCATTCCTAACGAAAAAATGTGGCGGGAAATTTGCTTTTGCATTGAAGAACTGGATATTAAAAAAAATGTTACATCATCATAAAATTATCAACAAAGGAGTTCAATGACAGAGCAGTGAATAAAACATGCTGACAACGAAGATTTCTAGGGCACCTAGTACCGAGTTGCATGTACTATAAGTATAAATTCAAACGGGAACAATTCCGAAACTACTCCAATGCATTATTTTGTTTCCAGGTTTACCTGCATTTGTAACAGTGCTTTAATTCAGACTACAAAATATACTTTTTGAACTACTCCATGCTTAAAAATCGGCTACGGAGTGATTACAGTTGCACTTCCATGTAATTACACGTAACAGGCTTTCTGATCAGTTATTTCCTGTTCGCGTTTGAAATTATGGTGATTGTATACACAGTTCTACCCTGTATATTTGCTTATTTCTCTCTCTCAGTCTATTTTTACAGTGAGAATATGTATAAAGTAGCTCAGATTCCTGAGCTTTGACGGCATGAGGCCCTTTCCAGAGCATTGTTGCTTTGAATAATCAGTTACCAACTAATTTAACTTTCATTGCTATCAAAACTCACACTTCCTCTTCTTTGGCTCTGGAAAACGAAACACAGTTTGAAAGACAGCCAATTGGTGAACACAGCAGGTGAAAATGTTAGTTGCAGAAGCAGGCACGGCAGCCACCGCCGAGGTCACGTAGATGTGAGGAGTGTCAGACATGCCACATGCACCACTGCAGAAGGTGCCCACATGCGACCCAGGCGTCGTGCAGTCACAACACTGTCCCAAACACAGGCCACAGGTGGGTGGGGTAGGTGTGGGTGCTCACAGGGCAGAGTACACAAGAGGCACAGGTATTTATGCAGGCACAGCTACAGGGCAGGCAATTACACAGTGCACAAAACGCAGAGAAACACGCAAAAAGGACAGTAGCCAGCTCCGGAGTGTGCCTTTTGGAGGACAGAGGAGAAGGCCTGCAAGACTTCCTGGAAAAAAAGTTGGAGGAGGACTCTCACCATCGTGACGAATGTTGCCATTTTGGTCAGCTCTTGGAGCACCATTGGGAGCACCACCATAAGCCATCAAGCCATCCACTCCAAACGTGCCACTCCAGGTTGAAATTCTGCTACCACAAATATCGGCTTCACTCTCTTCTTCAGACGACAGACCACTTGTACCTTCTTCTATGGACTTCGTGGCAAGAAACTCAGTGGAGGCATCATTCACTGATTCATCGAAGCCGTTCACAAGAACCGCTCTCCTAACTTTGCACACAACGAGGTCGTCCACATCGACACCATCATCAGTAGCACTGTCATCAGCGTCGCACATGTCAGGTGGAGGAGAGGACGGGAGAGGGGGAGGGATGTCATCTGCTATGTCGTCTTCCTGGTAGATGCCGTCTTGTCCTGAGAACAAGTCAGTGCTGTCCGAGGACAGTGTTGTTGACGTGTCAGGGTCCTTTGTTGCCAAAGGACAGGCAGAGGCATTTGTAGTTGTACAATCGGCAGCTGCAATGACTGGCATTTCCTCACTACTGGCCGTTGTTTTGATCACATTAGAGCTATTTGACAAGGGCTCAGCTGTCAAGGACGTCGTCACCTTAGATGTTACGTGCTCAACGGCATCAGCTGGGCTGCTGGCAATCTGGCTGCGAAGGAACTCGACCATAGACTCATCGAGTGGCTTCATAGGTGATGACTGATTTTCCATGAGCCGCAGTTTCTCCTCGATGGCAAGAAGAGCTTCCCACTCGAGGTCTCTTGTTTTAGCTACACAAATGTGGGCCATAAGGAACAGGCATGCATAAATGAACATTTTGGTAACATGCAGATGCAGTTCAAACAAAAATGTTCACAATGCAGGTCTAGATGTACAAGCAAGTAAAAAACAAAAAAGCAAAATTTGATGAAAAATCTAATTTTCAGAGTGGAGTACATAAAGCTGCTGAAGACAACCTGCATTCTATTTTAAAGGTTGCACTGTTCTGCTTCTTCCTTTCTTTCTTTCATCAATTGTTTCAGTGAGACATTGTTCATGCGACTGCACAAAGTAAAAAACTGGAAGTTAATACTGTGCTTGCAGCATGGTAGCGATCCGAGCTTCAACCACCAGGCCATCGAACAGGTGACAGCTCGAGGCAATTAAATTTTACCATGCTGGTGAAGCCCACTGCAAGTCTGTAAAAACTAAACTATAAGTCAACTTTGAAATCTATAGAATGTAAACAGTATATAATACACTAAGCATTAGCCAAAACATGAGTGAAGTCAATTGGCATGTATGCATTAGAATGATCTTTCCTCAATCATACTTTATACAGGTAAACCAAAATGCTATTTATGAAAGCCTACCTTACACCTCACGTGAATCTTTACTAGCTGTTTGAAGGTGACACAGCTGAACAGCAAGAGCACATATTGCATCACCAATAACTACTTCAACTATGCAGGCAGACATCGCATGAAAAAAAAAAAAAAAAAAAAAAAAAAAACATACATGTGTAACAGCAAGCAAACACATTGACATGTAATTTACAACTACATGCTACAGGCATTAGGTATTAATATAGTGTTAATAGGCCACACAAGGACACCCTTATGCAAGGTAACTCATGCAGAGCAAGCTCAGCTTTTACAGGTGGTGATGGCTGCCTTCATAAGTGATACCATCAATGCCTTCGTGACATTCATCCACACGTTGCCACTTTGAACGAATGAGGTCGTCGTCCTATATTTTTACTGCCCCCACATTAGAAAGTGTCAAAAGCTTTAAAACTAGTTTAGACTTGGAAACTCTAAAATATGTCATTCAGAAGACCCCCAAATCAAGTAAACAAATTCTGAAGTTAGCTCAAAATGGAAGACACCATATGACATGCATATTCAGGCTCTGTACTTCATCATCATCATCATCATCATCAGCCTATATTTATGTCCACTGCAGGACAAAGGCCTTTCAATGCGATCTCCAATTACCCCTGTCTTGCGCTAGCGCATTCCAACTTGCGCCTGCGAATTTCCTAACTTCATCATCCCACCTGGTTTTCTGCCGTCCTCGACTGCACTTCCCTTCTCTTGGTATCCATTCTGTAACCCTAATGGTCCACCGGTTATCCATCCTACGCATTACATGGCCTGCCCAGCTCCATTTCTTCCGCTTAATGTCAACTAGAATATTGTCTATCCCCGTTTGTTCTCTGATCCATACCGTTCTCTGCCTGTCTCTTAACGTTACTCCTAAGATTTTTCGTTCCATCGCTCTTTGTGCGGTCCTTAACTTGTTCTCGAGCTTCTTTGTTAACCTCCAAGTTTCTGCCCGTATGTTAGCACCGGTAGAATGCAATGATTGTACACTTTTCTTTTCAAAGACAGTGGTAAGCTCCCGGTCAGGATTTGGCAATGCCTGCCGTATGCACACCAACCCAATTTCATTCTTCTGTAAATTTCTTTCTCATGATCAGGGTCCCCTGTGATTAATTAACCTAGATAAACGTATTCCTTTAGAGACTCTAGATGCTGAATGGCAATCCTGAATTCTTGTTCCCTTGCCAGGCTATTGAACATTATCTTTGTCTTCTGCATATTCATCTTCAACCCAATTCTTACACTTTCTTGATTAAGGTCCTCAATCATTTGTTGTAATTCGTCTCCATTGTTGCTGAATAGGACAATGTCATCTGCAAACCGAAGGTTGAGATATTCACCGTCGATCCTCACTCCTAAGCCTGCCCAGTCTAAGAGCTTGAATACTTCTTCTAAGCATGCAGTGAATATCATTGGAGAGATTGTGTCTCCTTGCCTGACCCCTTTCTTGATAGGTAACTTTCTACTTTTCTTGTGGAGAATCAAGGTAGCTGTGGAATCCTTGTAGATATTTGCTAAGATATTCACGTATGCCTCCTGTACTCCTTGATTGTGCAATGTCTCTATTACTGCTTGTATCTCTACTGAATCAAATGCCTTTTCATAATCTATGAAAGCCATATAGAGAGGTTGATTGTACTCCGCAGATTTCTCGATTACCTGATTGATGACATGGATATGATCCATCGTAGAATATCCCTTCCTGAAGCCAGCCTGCTCTCTTGGTTGGCTGAAGTCAAGTGTTGCCCTGATTCTATTGGAAATTATCTTAGTGAGTATTTTATACAATACTGAAAGCAAGCTAATGGGTCTGTAATTCTTCAATTCTTTAACGTCTCCCTTCTTATGGATAAGTATAATGTTGGCGTTCTTCCAGCTCTCTGGTACACTTGAAGTTGTGAGGCATTGCGTATAAAGGGTCGCAAGCTTTTCAAGCATGATATCTCCTCCATCTTTGATTAAATCTACTGTTATTCCATCTTCTCCAGCCGCTTTTCCCCTGGTCATGTCTTTCAAGGCCCTTCTAACTTCATCGCTAGTTATAGAAGAAGCTTCTGTATCCGGTTCATCACTATTTCGAATGAAAGTAGCTTGGCTGTTTTGGGAACTGTACAGGTCAGTATAGAATTCTTCCTCTGCTTTTACTATGTCATCGAAATTGTTGATATTACCATGCTTATCTTTCAGTGTATACATCTTGCCTTGTCCTATGCCAAGCTTTCTTCTTACTGATTTCATGCTGCGTCCATATTTTAGAGCTTCCTCAATCTTTCCCACGTTATAATTTCGAATATCCCTTACTTTCTTCTTGTTGATCAGTTTTGACAGTTCAACGAATTCTATGTGATCTCTTGAGTTCGAAACTTTCATGTTTTGTTGTTTCTTTATTAGGTCCTTTGTTTCTTGGGAGAGCTTCCCTACTGGTTGCCTTGGTGCCTTACCTCCCACTTCAACTGCTGCTTCTGAGATCAGCCTAGTTACGGTTTAGTTCATTACCTCTATGTTATCTTCATCTTCTTGTTCTAAAGCTGCATATTTGTTTGCGAGCACCAGCCTGAATTGGTCTGCTTTCACCCTTACTGCGTCTAGGTCGGCCTGTTTCCTCTTGACTAATTTCACTCTTTCTCTCTTCAGATTGAGAGAAATCCTAGACCTCACTAACCTATGGTCACTGCACTTTACCTTACCTAACACTTGTACATTCTGCACTATGCTCGGGTTGGCAGAGAGTATGAAATCTATTTCATTCCTTGTTTCTCCATTAGGGCTTTTCCAGGTCCACTTCCTGTTGCTGCGCTTCTTGAAGAATGTATTCATTATTCGGAGCCTATTCCTTTCCGCGAATTCTACCAACATCTCTCCTCTTGCATTCCTAGAATCGATGCCATAGTTGCCAATTGCTTGCTCGCCAACCTGCTTTTTCCTCACTTTTGCATTGAAGTCACCCATGACTACAGTATACTGAGTTTGCACCTTTCTCATTGCAAATTCGACATCTTCATAAAACTGTTCTATTTCTTCATCATCGTGACTGGAAATTGAGGCGTAGGCTTGTACTACCTTCATTTTGTACCTCCTATTCAGCTTTATTACGACGACTGCTACCCTCTCACTAATGCTGTAGAATTCATCAATGTTGCCCGCTATGTTGTTATGAACTAGAAATCCTACCCTGGATTCTCTCTTTTCTGGAAGACCTCTGTAGCAGAGGATGTGGCCAATAGGCTGTCAGCACTGTGTAAGCTTCACCAGTCCTTCTAACCTCACTAAGGCCAATAATATCCCAGGCAATGCCTGCTAATTCCTCAAATAGTCCTGTTAAGCTAGCCTCACTCGAGAGGGTACGCGTGTTGAACGTTGCCAGGTTCAGTTTCCATTGGCGGCCTGTCCGGACCCAGGGATTCTTAGCACCCTCTGCCACGTCGCAGGTCTGACCACCGCCTTGGTCAGGTGCTCCGCAGCCACTGGGGACTGAGGGCCATGGGTTAATTGTCGGAGTCATGAGGGAGGTAGTGGCCGAATACTGCACCAGGGAGGCCAATTCCTGTTCTGGTGAGGGAGCGACTTTGATGAAGTTTGGGGGCCTGCCTAGTTTGGTTGCACCTGAACTAGTATAGCCCCACTAGCTCTCGGCAATATTTTTTTTTTTTGCCGGTGTCAGGCACCACTCCATGCCTGAAAATGTAGTGGACTGGAGCAGGATTCGAACTTACGAACTTCAGATTTGAAGTCGGGTGTTCTACCTCTGCTCCACGCCACCACTTCTGTACCGCTCTGTACTTAGTATGAAAATTTGTATTTTGACAATCATATCCATTTGTTAGCTTAATTGCAGAGATTCCTGTGTATGATACTAGGTATTTCAAAATGAGGTACAGCTTCAGAAGCATTGCCTAATGTGTGTCATATTTGAAGGGAATATGCCAGAATGTCACATGATTTCACAACAGTATAAAACTGACACAAAATTAGACATTATTTATAATGGTCACTGTGATAACAGCATTGAAAATCTGCTATATTCACAGTTATGGAAACACCACTGCTGAGGGAAAAGAACAACTGCAACAATACTGCAATACAACTGCAACTGCCATTCATGGAGGAACAAGAAACTCAGCAGAGGCCCTGATATCACTGTTCACGATGCCATGCCAAAGCATCTCTGTTTACGGGCCAGCTCCTCTGCCTATAGGCGAGTGCACCTCCTCCACGCATACAGAATAGGCTGTGAGCACATACCACAATTAAAACTAAAGCTAAGTTTACTCATAAACGAATGACACAAGATTTAAGCAAATGGCTGTGTTGCTAGCCACAATGTGGCGCGCGCACCCACTTGCAAGGTTACAAAAGACATGAATAGATTCTATAACGACTTCGTTTCAGAAGCACCAAGATGAAATGTGCCTTTCAATAGAATGCACAAAATATGGTATGCTTGAGTGTGCATGCAAAGCGAAGGGCACTGCATATGGTACAGCCACTATTATGTTTTAAGCCTGTGCCTGAGTGGACAAAATTTGCAGCCACTGCAAGTAACAGAAACATAGATGACAAAAGAGAGGAAATACACAGAGTTGAGTTTTATGGCAACCAAATTGTTTCTTCAGGGAAATTGATCAAGGCACTTAATTGCATCTAACTTCCTCTTAATACAGTACTACTAGAATTTCATCATTGCTGAGGCCATTGTCACAGCAGCATGTACTAATATTTTAATCGATACTAGACACTCATGTAAATGAACTAGTATGAAGCGGCTTTTATTGCACCATGAACAACACCAAAATTTTATATGTAGTATGATTTACAAGCCAATTTGTGCTGATTAAGCAAATGATAATGGGCCCTCCAACACCTTTACTGAAACATGAAGAATGCATTTGATATTAAAAGACACCTCCTCATGAACCTTTCTTTCTACACCTAGTTAATTGAGTCATCTCTCTCTCGCCATACCCACTTCTCTTTCTTAGCTCTGTTTTGTCCTCAAATAATGTGCCAACTAGCTCACCTACACAGTCACGTCATTCCTCATTCCTACTGCACACAAAGCTATAGACAGTGCCTATATGCATGCAATAATGCCCATCCACACCATGCTCTGCCCCCCAGATAGAGTTAGCATGCCCATCATGGCGCTGAGCTTTATACTTCAAGTTTGGTGAGACAATCTGTCAAGCTCTTAATCTCAGGGGCCATGTGATGCATGGGATGCATCGCATCATGACAGGCCACAGTACTGTTATATTGGCGCATGTGATGTTTTCTGCCACCAGATAGGTACGTCACTTCATTAGCAATGAGATTTTTGTGCTTCAGCTCTTGCCTGAGGTACAGCTTCTAGTATGCATTGTGATTACTTCTACGTATGAGTCCGGAAAAAAGAGTGGCAGAAGTTTTAAAAATTTCAAGAGAAGGGTTGGCAACCGTCTGAGCAAAACTTTGAAATCTAAGCAGCAAGACAGAAATAGTAATATTTGTCTGAGGTGTTCGTGACTGTGTTTACGTCTAGTGACTAAGCTCCCATACAAAAGTGTTGCAGGGCGCCTTTAAATAAAGGTCACTAGTGCTGGTACTGAACTGCTCTATTGCGGCATCAAGGTTCAAATACAACGAGGCATTCCAGTGAGCTTTGAAGTTGCCAAATGCGGAGCAGAAACACAAGAGCACCATGATCTCACTTTCTGTCGTTGGCGATCGTTTGATGGTGGTTGTGGTGATGACCCTTCCGTCGGAGGTTATTCGACTGTTCTTCTCGACAATGCGGCTTTGCGGCGAGTGCGGCGCAAACTCAGTTGTCGTCTGGGAGTCTGCCACAACTGGAATCTGGGAGCCCTCCATGTAGAGGAACTGTGATGTAACAGAAATACCACACAGTCAAATATGTTGGTGCAAATCTTTACATACAATTCATAACCATATACACAGCAATGGTGCATCTAAGGTACATATACAATTCAGGGCCATATTCACCTGCACTGGTACATATTATGGTCTCAGCTGCTTAGATGACAAACCATTCTCGGAAGCCAAAGTCTGGAGCCCCTCCTCTGGAGGCTACCCTGAATCAGATTTGTACACATTACAGAAAAAAAAACTGATTACAATTAGAATTACTCCATTAAAAATGTAATTGATTACAGTTACCAATCACTGCCCGACGAAAATAATTGAGGAATTACTCAAAAGTAATCGATTACTTTTACATTATTTTCATTTGAACTTTTTTAAGATCTCACAGATACCGTAATCGGAACAAGCTGGCCTGGCATGTTCTCTGCAGCCCTTCCTACATTACTTATCTTTACTGACAACAGGGTTTCAAAACTTTGTTGGTCATCTTCCCTCATTTTTCTCGTGAATACATCAGCAGCAACAATGAAAACTCGCTCGATGTACGCACTTGGGGGTAATGTGGTGTTTTAACACACAAGATTGTTGTTACACAGCATCTGTGTCCTCTGTGAATTGCTTCATTGTTGCAGTTAGGCCAATGAAAAACTGTACAAATTCTCCACAGGCGATTTCCTGGCTTTAACATCCCAACTGGATGTCGCTATCGAGACATATACCAGCACTGGTTCAATTCGTCGGCAAATATCTGGTGGAGCATTAACATGAGGAAACAAACATTGCGCTCCCATATTTGCCTATCTGAACTGCACACCTGCGAGGCTGCTGCGTGGCACAATCTCGGGTATTCTACAGTAGAACGCCGCTGATTCGTTTTTCACGGGACCGTAAAAAAAAAAAAAAAAAAAAAAAAAAAAAAAAACTATAAGAGCCGCGAAACGCAAGAGCCGGGAAACAGGAAAAATTTAGAAATGGCAGTAGTGTTGAACTGCACACAATATTATTTTAATTCTTAAGTGTGAAAAAAAGTCGTAGTTTCGCCCGACAGCCGAAGTATCGATTGCCATAAGAAAATATGGTAGACAGCTATACAAAGTAAGAATAGTAGTTTTATCGTCCGTATAAACTTGTTAACATTCGCTTATTAACTATATTAACAAGCATGGTGTCAGCGCCCACAGGCAAACATGAACACATCACACTCGATGAACGCGGACACGCGCTGTCTATCGCTTCAACGCAAACTGAGCGCCGAGAACACACAGCACGCACAAAGCTACGAGCCGCCGACGCACCTACACTGCGTACTCTGCCCCCAACGCAGATACGGCCCGCGCGAACGTGCGCCGCCGCGCAGTACGCAGTTAGCGCAACGCTGCCCGCTATCCCTCCCCCCTCGCTCCCTCGCCGGTGCCTGGAGCGCAACGGAAGAAGGCGTGCTTCCTCCCTGCTTTTCTTTCTAATTCGCGCGCGAGCTTTAGACAGGGTCGTCGGCTCCCCTCACACGCTTTCACTCGCACATACAGCATATGGCGCGCGGAGACGGCGTTATCGCCCTTGGACTTTATACGGAACATCTATGAGCCAAAAGCAATTTTAAGGCCGCAACGCGTCATAGACACTATCTTTAGATAGCAAATACGGATCTCAAGGGCCATACTTTTGTTGGCGGAAACCAAAAATACGTCGTAAGTGTCGCCCCCGGCACTTTGGGCGGCCAATGTCATCGTCAAGCAACCAAGCCAAGCGACATGAAAAGTCAAAATGGCCGCTCGGGCCGGCGCGGGGTGGCAGTTCGCAACGTATGATGCGGGAACGGTCCCACAGTTGCGACATAACAGCGGGGTTTCCAATGAATTGGGTTCTACGGGAGCTGTGCCGGGACCGGCCGAAAACGACGTAACAGCCGGGAAAACGCAGCACCCGGGAACGTAACAGCGGGGTTCTACTGTACTGTAGTTCACACCAAATTCAGAGTCCTAAGGCTGAGTCACCTGTATCAGCTTGTCTAGTCAGTAAAGTAACTCGATCATTACACGTAATTAGTTACTGAAAAAAAGTAATTGAGTTACAGTGAGCGTCACAAAATAAAAACTGCCCTCGTTACATTACGAAATTACCAATGTAATAGATCATAAGTAATTAGTTACATGTAATTCATTACATAAGTCTGCCCTGGCCATGGCTGCCATGTTTTGGACAGTTATGGCGAGAGGCCTAGATGTAGGCGGCTTAAGAAAAAGCAGACAAGTAGTGCCAAGTGTTACATCGAACGATCCAGACCATATAGCATGCCATCTGGGGACATATTTTCGGACGATACTATCGCCTTTGCGTGACGCAGTGCTCAACCAGCCCCTAATCGGCTCATCCAGTTTTCCAGCCTTCGACTATGCAAGGCACATGTTGAAGCAGCACCTTACATAGCTCCACCCAGATCGGTGCATCACCAGCGGTCAACTCCCACGTCCATTTCCCTATTGCGGCCTCACAAGGCAGGAGCCGTCTCTCCTGCTGCACCTCCGGATCAGCTGCTCCTGGACGGCATCCTGGAGGTACAGCAAAGACCTGGCCCCATCCCTGAATAACTCAGCGTGCGGCAAGGCCAAAACAATCGACCATCTTTTTTTGTTTCTGCCCCGATTTCTCCAAAGCAAGGGCTTCTCTCTATGCATCATTTCGACACCTGGGACTCCCTGCGGTCTCGGCATCGCAGCTTCTGTTCCCTGGCCTGCGCCACGAATCCCCATTCAGGCACCTTCTCACGTTCCTGGAGGTCATGCATCCGCCTGGCTATCGCTGACAGCAAAGGGCTCGGTGACCACCTCAACCTTCTCTCTCTTTCTTTATATCCCCCCCCCCCCCCCTCCTCTTCCCCGCGCGCGACGGAGAAAGGCGGCCGCCGACGCACATGAAGCTTTTTCTGTCGCGCGCGAAACACAAGAGGGGGAGGGGGGGGCGTTTACTTCGGTTGCGTACCTTGAAAGCGATCTGAGTCGGGGAAAAAGTACGTGCCCGCGCGGGCCTCATCTTCAAAGAGATTTGCGATGTGAACAAAGTGCAACTAGTGCCGGTAGCTTCGTATGCGCTGTGCTTTCGACGTTCGCATTGAAGTGAGAGACAGCACGAGGGTCAATTCGCTCGCTGCTCCTGCCGCGCCTCTTCAATTCAGCGTTTTGACAGCGAGCTTCCGTGGTCATCGAGCGAGATGCGTTCGTGTTTACCTGTGCACGCGTTACATCGTGCTTGTCAATTTAGTAAGCGAATGTTTACAAGTTTATACGATAAAACTACTATATGTAACATATATATATATATATATATATATATATAAAGCTACTATATGTATGGTTGCCTACTAATTTGCTATCGCAATCGATGCATCGATGCCTTTCGGGCGAAACAGCGAAATTTTTTTTTCTTGGGAGGGGGGGGGGTAAGGGGTTACACGACGGGCACGTTCCCACCGAAAAAAAACAAACATTTTGGCTACGCCACTGCCTAGGGTCTTTCTAATTAAGGTAAAATGTCCAGCGATGTGCTGAGAATTCAGACTTGAAGTGTCGGCCAGTAATCTCGAAATAAATCTGCTTGGATGACTTTAAACATGGTGAAGCGCTTTAAACATGGCGCCGCGCTGCTAACATTAACAAAGGCGCCACGGGATCAAGCGGCAGATTCATGCTTTTCGATGTAGGGTGTGTGTGCTCGCACATGTCTTTATTGCATCTCCACCGCTTAATTTTCCATCTATTTATGCATTCGCCTCAGTGCAGCGTACGTATGCCACCGGAAACTCGCTCTGGAGCCAGAAGAATTACTGCAGGCAATCCTGGGGCCTCCTTCATCATAGCATCATCGAATATGTAAATTGAACACATGCCTTACCTCTACTGTCAGGGAGCCGGACACGTTGTCATACTCCAAGGGTCTCGACTGCAACGTGATGATCTGGCGTTGACTGGGCACTCTTCTAAGTTCCGAAATGCTAACAATTCCAAGACCAAGGAAGTTGTCTGGAAGGAAGCATGCAGCAATATGTGCGTTAGTCACACACACAAAATAAATAAATAAATAAAATTAAAAAAAAAAGCCTTCGAAGCGCCAGAAAAAATGAAAGCTGCAAAGCCCATTTGTACGCATAGCAACATAGCAGCTAGCTGTTTGCCTAACCATGGTTAAAAAATCTTTATAAAGATACCCATCTTCGCTTTCCTAGGGAACAGCCAGGTAGTTACTTTAAGTATACTCGCAAGAGCCGTATTGCTTGCTTCAATTATTTTTCGTCACGCTTCAAAGTACATAGAAGCAAATAATAAAGAAGTAATTTTGTGGTAACTGAGATGTTAGATGTCATGTCAGAGCTTGTCCCATACTGCGATGTGTAAATATCCTTAGCTAAAAGATATGCTCTTTTGAAGTTCTTTCTGCCAACTAGTTCCCGACACCATCTTCTTCGGATGCTTTCAGGCACATTTAGTGACAACTTGACGCCAAAAGACCCACTGCGTAGCCTATATATGATGGCTCTCTTTGGCATGCAGTGACGAGCAGGCAGAAGTAACAAGGGCAAAAATTGAATTTTGCTATATATATATATATATATATATATATATATATATATATATATATATATAGGCTGTGGATAAGAGAACAAACGGGGATAGCCGATATTCTAGTTGACATTAAGCGGAAGAAATGGAGCTGGGCAGGCCATGTAATGTGTAGGAAGGATAACCGATGGACCATTAGGGTTACAGAATGGATACCGATAGAAGGGAAGCGCAGTCGATGTCGGCAGAAAACCAGATGGGATAATGAAGTTAGGAAATTTGCAGGCGCAAGTTGGAATACTCTAGCGCAAGACAGGGGTAATTGGAGATCGCAGGGAGAAGCCTTCGTCCTGCAGTGGACATAAAATATAGGCTGATGATGATATATATATATATATATATATATATATATATATAGAGAGAGAGAGAGAGAGAGGAAGAGAGCGGTGTGGATCAGGGAGCGAACAGAGATAACAGACATTCTAAATTACTTTAAGAGAAAAAAATGGAGCTGGGCAGGTCATGTATTGCGTAGGGTAGATAATCGATGGACTATTAGAGCTACAGAATGGGTACCAAAAGAAGGGAAGCGCAGTCGAGGACGGCAGAAAACTAGGTGGGGTGATGAAATTAAGAAATTTGCAGGTGGAAATTGGAATCAGCTGGCGCAAGACGGGGGTAATTGGAGATCACAGGGAGAGGCCTTCGTCCTGCAGTGGACATAATATATATGCTGATGATGATGATCTTCACAGCTGCCGTCTTTGCTCACCAAGACCAAGTCGTCTAAAAAAATTGCAGCACTAGTGCTGCAGGTTGGCATTTCAGCATAGTGACATTTATTTTATATTAGCACAGAACCCGACCACCGACCTAACGATCCCACAGCCCCTCCCTTGCTGACTCTTTTCCTGTCTCCGATGCGGTGCAGTTATGAGATTCGTTCATTCCGTAACTTCTCCCACCCATCCTCTAGGCGGTCTGGCAAGAAGAAATAAATATAAATTAAGAAATGTGGAAAAGAAGAAAATACTTTTGCCATATTTTGCATATGCAAGAAAACACTGATGTTGATTTTTGCTGACACCTTTGTGACCCGAGAAAATAATATTAAAGTACAGCGGTGATGGCAACAATGACGTGAAAAGACTGATTGCTTGAAGAATGTCGATCCACTACGAGAGTACGGAGACACAAGCGCACATCAATAAATGTTGCTGCTCGGCTTCCATCTCAGCCGCAGGTAATAGAGACCAAAGAAAACGAGTTCGTATGATTTTCCGCACACTTTAAACGTTGCATTCACAGGCGTTTCCATTAAGCACGTGGCCGCGCATGTTTTCCAATACATGGTTTCCGCAGTCCGCACATATTAACCATGCCGAGACTTCGGTAGCTATACGGGCTTGTTGATAGGTCATCTTGCAATTTGTTGTAGCGCAGGCAGAGCGACATAAACATTAAAGGCACACGAGACAGCACAACGCGTTGAACGACCAGCTGCGAATAACTGTTTACTACTCCGCCATGTCTCCTTGCACTGGATTTCAGAAACCCCGATTGCGCACTGCAAAACAAATTTAAACGTCGACGTGTTTTTAAATAACAAGGCACGCGTATTATTTGCTCTAATAAAATAAATTAAATAAATAAATTTAAACAAACAAGTTAAACAGAAAATCGCGAGATGTGTTCGCAAAATGTGAAACAGGCTTTAGACGGTGCGGCGAACTCACAGCGGTTAAGGGGCTTTAACTACAGTTCCTAGAATATACGTAAGTATATTCTAGGCACTAGCTGCACTTTAACAGCGGTTGCTAAGGGGGGGGGGGGGGGGGGGGGCGTCGCGGGGTCGGCTGGCGTTTCAGCCAATCGCGTTCAACCTCGGTTGCTAGGCGCTGTGCCTTCTAGGTAAACGCAGCCTCCCCATTGCGACGACAGAAGTAAAATTCTAAGCTGGAATAATGAGCGGCAACGGAGCCAACTGTAGGAGAAGACGACGACGGACGCGGGAGTAGTGGCACGAGCGCGTTCGCGCGGTTGCGCCGAGGAACGCCAGCGAGTCAGCTGTGGAAGAAGCCGACGACGCTCGAGCCATTGCTGATGATGATAGTTCTTCCGCGCGGACGCCATGGCCTAGCCATAGACAGCTTCGTTGTAAAACGCTGCGAGACACTGACAAAACAAGGCATAGGTGCAATGACTGAGGGATGTTTACAAGCTGAGACTTTTGGGAGTACGCACAGCATTGCTGGTTTTACATAAGAGCGTTCAAGAAAAAAAAAAAAAAACAAAAAAAAACGGAAAGGTATTACGTTTGCAAGGCGTTCATCTGAAAAGTTCTCCAAAACAAACTTGTATTCCATCCTACACGCATTAGACATCATAAGCTGCGACGGCAGCAAAGCTGTGCCTTGAAGCATGCTGGATAACTAGGATGTACTCATCGTTCATAATATGCCGTCGGACTTCTGGCACGTAGACGGCGGTTTGCGCCACGGATGTAAAACAATCTCTCTCTCTCTCTCTCTCTGGACAGTGGCTATCTGTGTAACACGTCTTCAGGCTTGTGGATTAAAGTTTGAATAGCGGATTCATTGCGAAACCTGTCTGCGGCACTTTTCCAAGAATTAAGCACAAAAAATCATAAATGTTAATGAGAGAGTTACTTTAATCCATGAGACTTACTTAATTACCTTTTACCTTGTTCCATTACACAGATGCCCTGTTGTGAGCAATCAAATCCCCAATTAACGCACAAAACTGAACCTCAGGACAAATTTCTGTGATGGAATGTTTTAAGTCGCGATTTCGACTCGCGGAAAGTGCACGACATCACGAAAGGAAAAGCAAGAGTGAAAGGTCCGCGCCTGTTACGTACCTCCTTGAGGCCTGCTCTTGTCGTATATCTCGAACAGTATTTCAGAGGAATTCTGGTCGAGGGTGCTGAAAGAAAGAGCGCAAACATTCGCTTCATCAAGCCGCGGCATTTACCGCGAGGAACAACAAAAGGTCGCTTTGCTAACGAAGCTTGTCGCCGTTGAGTGCAAGTACAAGGACGATATTATGGAACGCACTGAACTCAGAGGCTTACGTAATCAGCGGCGACCAACCACGGTTGGCCACCACGGTTGGCCGCCGGCGCAGAGCGCGCCAAGCGCGACGCCGCCGCTTCGCATTCCGTCACGGCGGAGAAGGTGCTTCCGGTTGTTGCTCGCGCAAAAATGACAAAATTTGGGGCGAAATCTGTCGGCGGGGAAAATTCGTTATTTCGAGGGGGTATCCCGCTGCTACTTCGTTACGTAGAGGCCTCAAATACATGTGCTTCTATGGAGTAACGGCGGGGAATAAAAAACTTCGTTATATTCAGGAATTCGTTATAAGCATGTTTAACTATAATCATACTCCGGCCTAAACCAAGAAATAAAACGTATAAACAGGCCAAAGTGTAATGCTGTTTAAAAAGAAGCGCATTGCTATCAATTATTATTTCACGTTTGCGGACTTCTATTTACGAGTCGCAATCAGTGACTTCAACCTTGCTAGTTCTAGGGAAGAGTCTTACGAGAACAATTTAAATGTCTTTAAAATAGTTTTTAAGAATTATGTCTTCTCTTTTTTCTTGGTTCTATTGCTACAGCATGGCGTCTTTAGCGTTCCTTTTACCTTTACTACCCTCTCCTTCGCGAGCCCTTGTAAATTTCCTGTATAGATATACTGAAAACAGACAGGCACGGCTTCACTTCCGGTGAGACCGTTGCAGCCTGTTCGCCCCAGCCCACACTCGTACCACGATGCGGCACCGAGGCAGCTATGCAAAATGCAGAGCAAGCGCTCCCGAGATTAAAGAGCAGAGAACTCACAAG
This sequence comes from Dermacentor silvarum, assembly GCF_013339745.2. NCBI lineage: Eukaryota > Metazoa > Arthropoda > Arachnida > Ixodida > Ixodidae > Dermacentor > Dermacentor silvarum. The sequence continues at coordinate 94,089,652 of NC_051159.1, forward strand.
AGGAAATGCTCGTCCCAGAAAGGACTCGTCGTCTCCTTGGCAACGGTAGTCGTGCAGCGATGCGGGGGCTCGTCAAGCTCCACCACGCAGTACACTTCCTTGCAGCCTGTGCACAGAGAAGAGGTTTGCCTCCCGTTACTTTCCTGGCGGTGGACTGTTATGGCAGCACCAAAAAACTCTTATACGCTTTATTTACTTATTTAAGTGTTACCTTTCATGCTTCTGTGGGTTACGATGTCGGAGAATTCTTTCTGTCGTCACAAAGGCGATACGTTTTTCGCCATGTTAACTGGCACTCTTTATTTGGTGCTTCGCCACGTCTTGCTCACTTGTGTGCGATGCTCTGAATTAGCGATAATTAAGCGTAAATTGCTACCAGCTATTCTTGTTTCTTCCTTATTCACTTCTTCTACGGGCCTTAGGCATAACGACAAGAACTTATCATGTAACATGAAACATGAACACACAAATTCGTGTAGCAAACCGACTAGAAGCAAATATTTTATCAGATCCCAGAGAAGAGTGCCAATAATCGCTAGAACGTAATATTAATAATATATAAGCAACATAACACGTACCTTTGTTTCCGCCTAAGTTGGAAGCCTTTATAACCTTCACAAGGAGTCGGTGATCGTGCTTGACCTTGTGGGACGGCGCTGAAGCATCCTGCAAGCACAGAAATCGAACGTTATAGTACGTGGAAAATTAAAGCATTGACGCAGGTATAAGACTGGAGCTTATCTCAACAGGCTGATCGTTAGCCGTGTGCAGTACATTGAAGGGACCACTGAAGACAGTAGTCAACTCAAGTTAAACTAGATAGGCTAGACTGCATTCCTGGAATACCGAATGCACATCGTGAATGGAAGCTTGGTAAACCAGAAGGAGCGCATAAACGGATGTCGCCTTCGCAACCAGCTCCACCTCCACCTCACGCCATACATGTCACAGATTTCGAAAGCGTCTCTTTGTGATTAGCTAACTGTTTATAATTGAAGAAAGATCACATGCCGTTCTAAATTAAACAAGGGTTCGCTCTGGTAAATTCTTGTTACATTTAGTGCATAAAAACTGCCCGATCGAAACGGCCGAAAAAAACAAAATAAAGAACGAAAACTGTCAGTAGGTGAATAAATAGACCGGAATAAAATTTTGATTGCACATTTGTCCCACTACTCTGCTGCCCACTGAGGGCACGTGCAGGGATCAATGACGTCAAAGGGAAAGAAAGAAAGCAGGGTCGCACTCACCACCTGACTAAGCTGCGTGCTCTGTATTATCTCGGAGACAGGTGCGCGGTGCTTGAAGCTGGGGAAGTCCTTCTGCCCCGAGCAACTGATGTCGGCCACGGTGTAAGACAGCGCGTCCACCACCGCCTCCAGCACAACGTCGTCCAGGGCGCGCTGGTCCACCGAGTGCGGTTTCTGCAGGCAAAAAAGGCCATCGATGCGGTCGGCGAGCCTTGGTGCTGAGCCGTGCTCCCTCAAGGGCTGCAGATGATAGCGCCAACCTTTTCTTTTCTCATAACGAACCCCTTTCTACCACCACCAGTTTGTGAGCCTTACGCAATGACACTGTGCTGTATTCACCGGCGCCAATGTACGCATTTTATCCTTGCCTTTAATAAGAAATAATGACTGCGCATGTCGAATATATGTCACGTGGCACATAGCGAGGAGCGCAGGCCATATGTATGCAGACAGGCGGAAGAACCACGAACTCGGAAGTAAACAGTTTATTGGGCGAACTTGCGCCCTTAGACCAATTGGCACAACTCGGCGACGGCGAAAGACAAGCGGGGCCGGCGGTAGTCGGCAGTCGTCGAATAGAATACTGCGGATAATTATCATGTTGCCCGCTGTTTATTATAATAGAATCATCGTCAAACTATATTATTATATTATTATATAGAATCATCGTCATACATTCAAGATATACTGTGACAATTAGTTTGTGTAACTGTGTGTTTCTGTTGGTCTAAGTCTATAACACATGTTAGTGAGGCCGTGTGGACTCAGACATTTATGTGGAAACATGCTATGCAAACCGTTCTCGGGACTTTGTACATGTTATCGTCCGCGTGGTGACTCAAAATGTTCGTACCTTTTTTTTAACAGCGAAACTGTTAAAAGCGAAAAGCCGGTGGTGTTTCACCGTTCGGTGTACGCCGAAAAACCTCGCCCAGCGATTGCGTCATATGCGTCGCCTAGCAACGCCTCGCACCAGCTGCGCCGAGTGTCGCAACAGCTGCGGGAGCTGACCCATGACGTCATCGCGCGCGCCGCCTCGCTTCGCCTTAGCTCTGCCTAGCCATGACGTCATCACGCTGTGAGGATTGGTCGCCGCCGTGACGTCAGGGTCCCGCAGGGTATATATAGCTACGCGTCACCGCCACAATGGGGCGACCGAAGAAGATCGTGACTCCCGATGAAGAGGATGCGCGGCGCGAAAGACCGCGCGCCGCTACTCGAGAGCGGATGAGACGACTTCGGGCCGATCCACAGTATTGCGCCGGCAAAGCGGCGACTAAACGACTTCGCATGGCAGAAGATCCAGAGTTTCGAGCCCGCGATAGGGAGAAAACCCGTTTGAGCAGCTAGAAGCGTCGCCAAAACGATCCGGGCCTGCGAGTCCTGGATAATTTTCAGCGGCAAGTGCGGAGAGCCACGGGAGGTGCCGACGGACGGTTTGCCCGCGAGTTTCTGAACAGTGAGTTTCGACACAGTTGCCGAGTGTGCAATAGACTGTGGTTCGACACGAACTTTTCTACGCTTAGCTCCGTGCACGACAGCGAAAAGCGAGAGACAGCGGTGTGGATCATACGAGAAGCGTTTCTCGACGAAGCTAGGTGGGGCCAGCTTCGCTGTTTGCCCAGTCCTCATGCCTTTTTTAAAACTGCCCCAATTTTGTGGTTCTTGCTGCAATAAAATTTTTCTAAATACATTAGCATGCGAAGTCGGTTCTCAGGTGTCGGTTCAATCTGGTACAAGCAAGAAGAAGCCCGATTGTGTTTCTCTCTCTCTCTCTTTTTGCCGAATAACGTTTCTTCCTCCTTCTCCTCTTTCTACGTGTGGATAAAATACTCTAGATTACTGAAGCTTCTTATATCGCGAGTGCATCTCGTATGATGTTTAAACAGACAAAACGTACGCATTAATACGAACCAGTGCAAAAGACACCAAATGCAAATTTGTTTTGCATTTTCACCTAAGTGCTTGCAAGTATATGGCTGTTTTCACGCTCATATTGTTACGGGCCGCCTCCTTGCATCAAGGAAGAAGACGACGATCGCCGGGGGACGCTGCGCGTGTTCAGCCATCTTGGCCATCTCAGCCAACAGTCTCTGCTTATAAATCTTGACCCGCTTTTATCTGTGACACCCCGTCACAATATTCTTGCATGTTCATTCGGCTTCTCATAATCAACACAAATAGACAGTGACTTCCACGTGAGCTTTTTGCATCAGCGTGTCTTAGTTTGTTTGATCATCAATCGGCCTCAATCAATCAGTCTTTGCGCTGATTCACATATTTCATGACGAACAAACTTGCCGATGCGAAGCATAAATTCAATTAAGTGAGCCAAAAGCCACATTTCATCCTTCTCACGTAAGTGCAGCCAGCGTTTTCAGTCGCGTGCAACTAGGACCCCCATACTTAATTCAGGAACCTGTGCTGAAATTATATAAATAGAAAAAAAAATCGGCATCGCCTTTTGGCAAAGCTTTCGGGGGCGAAAATCAGTCTCTTGCGTGAACAAAAATAAAAGTGAACCAGTCGACGAAACACAATTTCTCATTTCCCTACCGGCTGAGTTTAAGCTGACTGAATGCCCTACTATTACGCTTGTGCAAATTGATTATCTTTACGTAATGTTGCAACGGGTTCTGGGCACATGCGCTGTGAAGGACAGCGATTCTTTACGTCCTATAATGAAAGTTGTATTAACGGGAAGAATGCGAAATGAATAAGGGAAACGAATCACGCTTGTCGTTGCACGGACGACGTGTTCCTTTTGCACCCTTGTTTGATTCGGGTTTGTGTCTGCAGTTCATGCCGATGCACCCTAGTTAGAGTAAGTTTGAAATACTCTTAAACTGAACAGGAGTGGCGGGTCACTCCATTTAAAACACCCGGAAAAACACCAACAGCACCCACGCCAACAAGAACAAAAATTACACATCACAAGCATAAAAAAAAAGGATTCGTTAAAATATAGGGGAATTAACAGTTGCGTATTTTAACCTATTCTGCGACTATAGATAAAGAAAACCGTGAAAGCTGCTGACAGGGCCGGCACTGCAGGTATAAAATGCAATGAAATTATGACGACAGTCGTGACAGGTCGTCAGGAATTAGTTTGTGATTTGAAGTTCTGAATTATTCGTAAAGAAATGTTAATCAGCTTAGATCGCGAACGCTATGTAAAGAAGCTCATCAACAGGTCACCTCAAGCAGCTAATTTAGGAGAGTGATTTTCGAGCATCTCCACTTGAACGCAATTAAGGAAGTAAAACGGAAGCTGCGCGCAACACTTTTTATCACACAAACACAAAGGAAATTTTTTTACTAGAAATGCTGGTACACAGCCCCCGCCGTGAAGAACAAAATGAGAGATGGAATCGTATTTTTCTTCGAAAGAATTAAAAAAAAAATGAACGAAGTCACTTATGGCGCAGCTAACAAAATAGAGTCCATAGTGCTAGCGCTGAAGCGCTTTGCCCAGTCAAATTACCATGGGTTTGATCCCCGGAATGATTGTAATGTACGCCATCTGCAGTACTCCCCAAAAATGAAGCCCTTGATCCGTGCAAAGCACTGCGCTCATACGCCGCTGCAAGCGAAAACAGAAGCTAAAAATTACGCAAGGAAGCTGGCAGTACTGCAAGAATGTTATGAATATGTAAAGCCACGCCAATCTTTCTTTTTTTTTTCCCCCCGCTTCGTAGCTCGCGGTAGTAGTCCGGCATAACTTCGAGATGTTCAGCATCAAAACCAGGTGCTTAGAAAAGTTTACCCGGCGATGAAGACGTGGGATTAGAAGAGCCGGAGAAAAGCAAATTTCGTTATGCTCATCGTCCGTACGGGTTTCAGCGTGCCAAGAATTATTATTATTATTATTATTATTATTTTGTGCGCAGCCTCTCGAAGGACTCCTTCGTCCGAGTTACTTCGCGATGCAGAAACTGCGTATGCACTGACGCACGCGAGCACTGAGGAGCAAGCCCTGCGCAAAGCGAGGAAATAAACGAGTAGCACATTCTTTTTTTTTTTTTTTTTTTTTTTCCCAGAAACCTTGCAGCGCTTAAGTTATGGTGAGGAGAGTGATGTATGGAACTCCTCATACAAAGTCATATTCAGTTATTCAGTGATCGGCACACTAATAAACTGAATGTTCACGTTAAGTCTATTGACGAGTCTGGTGCCACACATGTAGCTTGCAGCACTATACTAGCACGTGTATACGTTTTGTACAGGTTACATCGGCGACCCCATGGTGCACGTTTCCGACGCGTGGCGCTGCCCAGAGTTGCTGCATTAATTAATTATGTCACGCGATAGCCGCGGTTTTATCCCGACCGATGTGCGCACATCCATATAGGGAATCCACTCTATCCGGCAGCCATACAGTGCTCGTTTCGGCTAAGATTCAAGCTCAGTTAAACAAATTGAACATAGGCTCCCGGTTAAAAGAAGCTTCAAGTTAAACGAAAAGTCCACACAGAAGACTGAGTATGCATGTATATAGTCAGTCAACAAAATGTCTGAATATAAAAGGGAGTATTAGCGGTGATGCGCAGAAACACACAAGCCAATAAGAATAACCAGCAATAGGGGCATGGTAGCCGACGTGCTGCGAGTCATCACGTCTTTCCACGCACTAAGAAATCCGTGACTGTGTACTTTGTTTTACAAGCGCCACTGCAAGCTTCCAAAGCCCTGCACAGTATTAGCGAGACACTGCGTATTTATCTGGACGTTAATGAAGCAAACGGTTTTCCACTCCTCCGCCGCTTCAGGGTGAGTGAGACCTGACGGTTCATGCTTGGTGCTTTATTTTTTTTTTAGTGCACCAGCTGGATCAAGAAAGAAATAAAGTGGGCTAAAAATCTTTGAAGGTAACGCTCCTGTTACCGCAGCGCTCCTCTTACGGCATAAGTAAAAAAAGAGACAATATCGCAATTTCAATTGTTAATAATTACGGCGTCGGTGATTATTTGTGTGTGATTACATTACCAAGTGCAGAGGTCACAACCATTTAGTAGGTGGAGAAATCTTGCACCAGTGAATGAGGACTGCGCACGTGTGCTCGAGCGACGCGTGAACTTGACAGTCTCGGATTGCTTAGTATATTTGTACGTGCAATGCTAATTTTGTATCATCTTTAGCTTCATCGTGTTGCTGTCTGTCAAATGTCAGTGGTCGCTTTCAAGCCCATTTCCGAGGCTTAATTTTTATCTACTGCACACAACGTCATTGTCTTCTGATGTCAAAAATAGAATTGAATTGAATACATATTGTTCGGTTTGTGGCTTGTACATACGACAAGTGAACTCTCCGTTGCTATCTTTATTATTTTCATTGTCAAAATTTATTTATTCATTCATTTAGAATTATGATATAGCCGGGGTACTTTCTACCTCAATCTCAGAACCGAGGCCAGGATTCCGGCTCATGCCGGGCTAGTTCCCAAAGGCACCACCACGTGGCGTACTCACTTGAACCCTCCCCCTCCCTTCTCGCTTTTCTCCTCCCAGCGGTTCCTCGACGAGGGCGAGTTTGGCGGACGGACGGGTAGGTTTCCCCATCCACCACCACCCCCTCGCCTCTAACTCCCTTACCCACTGACGAGCCTTGCTATCGTCCGTGGAGGGGGGGAACTACTCGGTTGTACTGCGTTTTTTTTTCTCGCACGCGCCTTTTCAGCGCCTTTTCTCTTTTTTTTTCTTTCTTTTAAGCATGTCTTGCTGCGACTGTGGTCTTGTAAGCTGAATGTGTCTCCCTCCTTCAGATCGGTTGGATTCATGACCTTACTGCACATTTTGAATGGTGCTAGGCCCTAAAGTTTTTTTTACCCGAAAAATATGCTGCAAGTACAGGCTGGCTTAGTTCAGCAATAACATGTCCCTACTTTTTTTGTCAAAACTATGATCCGCGAGTAATTAATGAACGCGGGATCCGCAATTACACCTTATCTATTATCACACGTTTGTTAGTAACATTTTATTCTTTGAAGATAAATCACGACCAACTTACCCGACCTGAATTTCTGTATCTGTGAATATGTAAGCTCAAAGGATATGAAAGCGCAATAATTACTATTAAAACACTTTTATAGACATGATTTGTTAAGCAACTTTTGAAAATAACATTTCATCATTTTAACTCGCAGATTATTTGGAAAGTTCTTATAGTGTTAATTAGAATGTCTTGAGAGTCTAGTTGGTTAATTCTTATGACTGATTGCTAAATGCGCAAAATTGGAAAACATGACAACACACAACAGACACACGGAAAGAATAAGCGCAGAGAGGACGAACGTATGTATTAGATGTGCAACCATCTCTGCGTTAGATAATAGTGATGTTCCGCTGTATAGCGTACATGAATGCGACCTTGGCGCATCGCATTTCCAAACGCATTTGGGAAAGGCGATGCGACGCCGTTTACATGTAGCGACGGTGTCGTCAAAGGCCCCCCTCGGCTCTCGCTTGATTCTCGGTAGCGTCTTCGCGGTTGTCATCGAAGGTATTGTTAGGCGCCACCGCCTCTGTTCTCCCCTCTCAGTAGCGTCGCCTCTCAGTAGCTTCACGGTTGTCATCGAACGTCTTGTTAGGCGCCCCCGCCTCCGCTCTCGACGATCCTGCCTTTACATGTAGTAAGTAGTTCGTGAGGAAAGGCAAAGGTTGACGCTATCTTCTGCAGCCCTTGAGGGAGCAGGGCTCAGCGCCAAGCCTTTACATGCCCCGCGAGAGTCGACTAGCGCCCGTAAATCTACCCTCGCCTGGCGCATTAATGCGATGCGCTTTCCTAGAGCATCGAACGCAAGCAACAATGGCGGACTGCGGGCATACCGCCAGTAACGTCAATCTAGCCATCGCAGCCGAACGTGTGTGTAACCTCATAATTAAATAAATAATTTAATGAATTATCGAGAATAATCCAGTGATAAACACCATGGCCGCACGTTTCAGCTTGGCTGGTTAACCATCTTCACCCAGTGGAAGGGCCGACGAATTTTATTCTCTTCTTCATGTCGTTGCTTGTACACGATCCACCTGCTCGGAACCTTTTTCCTTTGCCTTCTTAAGTGGGGATGGTAGGGTAAACCGATCAAAACATGGCTTTTTGGGTTACAGCACCAAACAATTCTACAAAGCCCGAGGAGCAAGTCAGTTCAACGGCAACTGTGGATGACCGCTCCAAGCCATTTACCTGTAAACATTTGCGCCATTTAAACATTGCATGATCGCTGCTGCTTCTTTGGTGTATTGTGCAATTTCGCTCAAGTGTTGCGTTTTCAGTTGAAATTTTTTAGTGCGTTGTGGTTACACAACATGCCAAGAAGTAATGCAAAGTGAACGAGGAAGAGAGAGTCTCAACGTCATCAGTACGTGGACAAAAATACCGGTAACAATAAGATCAGCAACAGCGATGTACATTGTAGCACGCGTTTTTTAAATATAGGTGAAAGTTCTCCATGGGGCAGTTTCAATGTCGACGGAGCAAGACGTCGGGTTTCATTTTATTGCCATTAAGATACTTCGGGAATGTTTTCAATCATGTGTAGTGTGCAGGAGATGCAAGGAAGGTGAGCTTCACGTGGAAGAAGACAGAGAGTTGAAGTGAGCTAGCACCCACACAAAATAGTGTAATTCTCGGAATGACATTTTTCAATTTTTTATGAACTTGATGTTCCTTTTCTAGAAAAGTACTCATTCGATCACCGTAAAACGTTTCCAGCCTATACTGCATTTTGTTGCCAACAACCTGAACCTCTAGTATTATATTAATATGATATTAAACGAAAAAATTTAATCTTCAGCTTCATCTCTAATTATACAAAACCAACATAGAAACATTTTTTTTTCTCGCATGCTGCATGCGCAAATCATTTTTTAGGTTCCGTTTGAAGACAGCCATATATGAAATATGACTATCAATTTTGGCAGTTATCCTGTTATTCATTACTGAGACAAGGTACATCGAAACATAAAAATCTAGCCAAAATTTGATACCTTATTGCAAGAAGTGCTCAAAGTTTTTCGACAAAGAAACCTGTGGACATTAAGCTAAAATTCATCCCTCTCCATGTTGCAATTTTAATTTTGCTTTATTCAGGAGTTTTAACGATAGAACGCTTAAACAGAAGTGATATATCTACCCTAGCATCCCCTATTAAGCAATCCTTCTGCGACTGACACGAG